>NW_027254389.1:462345-472972 GCF_044704955.1 Pristiophorus japonicus | reverse complement strand
GGTGTCCTGGGGCCGATATTTATCCCTCGACCAACATCACTAAAAAAATATCTGGGTCATTATCACGTGGCTGTGTGTGGGATCTTGCTGTGCGTAAGTTGGCTGCTGCGTTTCCCACAATACAACAGTGAGCACACTCCACAAAGTACTTCATTGGCTGTGAGGCGACTTTGGGAAGTCCGGTGGCCGTGAAAGGCGCTATATAAATGCAAGTCTTTCCTGTCGTCACTTTACAAACCTGGAACACATTCCCCCTGCACCACGAAAGATGGAGAAAGCAGAGAGAGAGTCGGAGGGCGTGGGCCGAGATCCAAGGCTGGACAAGTTCGCGGAGACGGGAGCGAGGCAGTGCTGTGGAGGAATTCGAGGTCAAGGAGCAGCGCCTTATTTCCCACCCTGGCCTTCCGCTCAAACCACGCGGGTGGTAATTCATAATACCCTCAGAAATAGGAGCAGGAGTCGGCCATTCGGCCCCTCGAGCCTGCTCCGCCATTTAATACCATCATGGCTGATCCGATCATGGACTCAGCTCCACTTCCCTGCCCGCCCCCTTATCCCCTTATCGGTTAAGAAACTGTCTATCTCTGTCTTAAATATATTCAATGTCCCGGCTTCCACAGCTCTCTGAGGCAGCGAATTCCACAGATTTACAACCCTCTGAGAGAAGAAATTCCTCCTCATCTCAGTTTTAAATGGGCGGCCCCTTATTCTAAGACCATGCCCCCTAGTTCTAGTCTCCCCCATCAGTGGAAACATCCTCTCTGCATCCACCTTGTCGAGCCCCCCTCATAATCTGATACGTTTCGATAAGATCACCTCTCATTCTTCTGAATTCCAATGAGTAGAGGCCCAACCTCCTCAACCTTTCCTCATAAGTCAACCCCCTCATCCCTGGAATCAACCGAGTGAACCTTCTCTGAACTGCCTCCAAAGCAAGTATATCCTTTCGGAAATACGGAAACCAAAACTGCACGCAGTACTCCAGGTGTGGCCTCACCAATACCCTGTATAACTGGAGCAAGACTTCCCTGCTTTTATACTCCATCCCCTTTGCAATAAAGGCCAAGATACCATTGGCCCTTCCTGATCACTTGCTGTACCTGCATACTAACCTTTTGTGTTTCATGTACAAGTACCCCCAGGTCCCGCTGTACTGCAGCACTTTGCAATCTTTCTCCATTTAAATAATAACTTGCCTTTCTATTATTTCTGCCAAAGTGGATAACCTCACATTTGAGCGACCTCTCTGGTGGTTCATGTCCTGCCACAACATCGCCTCCAATCACACCCCGGGGGAAACGATTCAGCCTGCGTTCAGTTAGCGGCAGGGAGCGATATTGTCTGCCTGCTGAAATCGGTGGCTTGTTAGCGGTGAACCATTGCCACCTGGTGGAGGGACACGGTGGGAGCCGGGCTCCTGCTTTTCTCGATATAAATGACTTTGCAAATGACACAAAACTCAGAAGTGGAGTGAACAGTGAGCAGGACCGTGATCGACCTCAGTGGGTTCAAGTCCCACTCCAGGGACGTGAGCACGGAAATCTAGGCTGATGCTCCAGTGTGGTACTGAGGGAGCACTGCGCTGTCGGAGAGGCGGTACTGAGGGAGTGCCGCACTGTCGGAGGGGCGGTACTGAGGGAGCCCCGCACTGTCGGAGGGGCAGTACTGAGGGAGCACTGCGCTGTCGGAGGGGCAGTACTGAGGGAGCGCCGCACTGTCGGAGGGGCAGTACTGAGGGAGCACTGCGCTGTCGGAGGGGCGGTACTAAGGGAGCACTGCGCTGTCGGAGGGGCAGTACTGAGGGAGCGCCGCACTGTCGGAGGGGCAGTACTGAGGGAGCACTGCGCTGTCGGAGGGGCAGTACTGAGGGAGCACTGCGGTGTCGGAGAGGCAGTACTGAGGGAGCACTGCGCTGTCGGAGGGGCAGTACTGAGGGAGCACCACACTGTCGGAGGGGCGGTACTGAGGGAGCGCCGCACTGTCGGAGGGGCAGTACTGAGGGAGCACTGCGGTGTCGGAGGGGCAGTACTGAGGGAGCACTGCACTGTCGGAGGGGTAGTACTGAGGGAGCGCCGCACTGTCGGAGGGGCAGTACTGAGGGAGCACTGCGGTGTCGGAGGGGCAGTACTGAGGGAGCACTGCGGTGTCGGAGGGGCAGTACTGAGGGAGCACTGCGCTGTCGGAGGGGCGGTACTGAGGGAGCACTGCGCTGTCGGAGGGGCGGTACTGAGGGAGCACTGCGCTGTCGGAGGGGCGGTACTGAGGGAGTGCCGCACTGTCGGAGGGGCAGTACTGAGGGAGTGCCGCACTGTCGGAGGGGCAGTACTGAGGGAGTGCCGCACTGTCGGAGAGGCAGTACTGAGGGAGCGCCGCACTGTCGGAGAGGCAGTACTGAGGGAGCGCCGCACTGTCGGAGGGGCAGTACTGAGGGAGCACTGCGGTGTCGGAGGGGCAGTACTGAGGGAGCACTGCGGTGTCGGAGGGGCAGTACTGAGGGAGCACTGCGCTGTCGGAGGGGCGGTACTGAGGGAGCACTGCGCTGTCGGAGGGGCGGTACTGAGGGAGCACTGCGCTGTCGGAGGGGCGGTACTGAGGGAGTGCCGCACTGTCGGAGGGGCAGTACTGAGGGAGTGCCGCACTGTCGGAGGGGCAGTACTGAGGGAGTGCCGCACTGTCGGAGAGGCAGTACTGAGGG
Organism: Pristiophorus japonicus; assembly: GCF_044704955.1. Classification (NCBI taxonomy): domain Eukaryota; kingdom Metazoa; phylum Chordata; class Chondrichthyes; family Pristiophoridae; genus Pristiophorus; species Pristiophorus japonicus. Next base: position 470,277 of record NW_027254389.1, on the reverse strand, counting down.
AGCGCCGCACTGTCGGAGGGGCAGTACTGAGGGAGTGCCGCACTGTCGGAGAGGCAGTACTGAGGGAGCCCCGCACTGTCGGAGGGGCGGTACTGAGGGAGCACTGCGGTGTCGGAGGGGCAGTACTGAGGGAGCACTGCGCTGTCGGAGGGGCGGTACTGAGGGAGCACTGCAATGTCGGAGGGGCAGTACCGAGGGAGCACCGCACTGTCGGTGGGGCAGTACTGAGGGAGCACTGCGGTGTCGGAGGGGCGGTACTGAGGGAGCACTGCACTGCGCTGTCGGAGGGGCAGTACTGAGGGAGCGCCGCACTGTCGGAGGGGCAGTACTGAGGGAGCACCGCACTGTCGGAGGGGCAGTACTGAGGGAGCGCCGCACTGTCGGAGGGGCAGTACTGAGGGAGTGCTGCACTGTCGGAGGGGCAGTACTGAGGGAGCGCTGCACTGTCGGAGGGGCAGTACTGAGGGAGCACCGCACTGTTGGAGGGGCAGTACTGAGGGAGAGCTGCACTGTTGGAGGGGCAGTACTGAGGGAGTGCCGCACTGTCGGAGGGGCAGTTCTTGGGCCACTATTGGATGAAGATCAGGGGTAGAGATCTCCCCGGCGTCCTGGGACCAAGATTTATCCGTCAATCAACCTCATTTAAAAAAAACAGATGATCTGATCATTATCGCGTCAGTGGTTGTGGGATCTTGCTGTGTACATTACAACTTCGGGGGGAAAGTACTTCATTGGCTGTGAAGCACCTGGGGACGGCCTGAAGCTGTGATGGAGATGCGAGTCTCAATACGGGGAAATAAAACGAATAAAAGCCGATCGTCTCGTGACCTTTTGTGGGATCGTGCTGTGCACGCACACTGCCCTACTGCACCCGTTCTCGAGGGGGTGCATCGGTGACTCTGTCTCAGTGGGGTCCATACAGCAGGGAGCTGTCAGTGAACATAAATATTAGGAGCAGGAGTCGGCCATTCGGCCCCTCGAGCCTGCTCCGCCATTTAATGAGATCCCGGCTGATCTTCCACCTGAACTCCACTTTCCCGCCGATTCCCCGAATATCGAAAAATCTCTCGGTCTCAGCCTTGAATATACTCAGAGACTGAGCCCCCCACAGCCCTCTGGGGCAGAGAGTTCCAGAGATACACCCCTCTCCGAGTGAAGAAATTCCTCCCCATCTCAGTCCCCAGTTGAATATTGGGGAAGACCGAAGCCATTGTTTTCAGTCCCTGTCACAAACTCCGTTCCCCAGCCCCCGACTCCCTCCCTCTCCTCAACTCCCGTCTGAGGCTGAACCAGACTGTTCCCAACCTCGCGGTCATATCTGACCCTGAAATGAGCTTCCGGCCACATATCCCCAGCATAAATAAACCCGCCTGTTTCCCCCTCCGTAACATCGCCCGTCTTCGCCCCCTGCCTCAGCTCATCCGCTGCTGAAACCCTCATCCGTGCCTCCGTTACCTCCAGACTTGACTATTCCAACGCACTCCTGGCTGGCCTCCCACCTTCTACCCGACGTAAACTCGAGGTGGTCCAAAACTCGGCTGTCCCCGTGTCCTAACTCGCACCGAGTCCCACTCACCCATCACCCCCTGTGCTCACTGACCCCGTGTCCTAACTCGCACCCAGTCCCACTCACCCATCACCCCCTGTGCTCACTGACCCCGTGTCCCAACTCGCACCGAGTCCCGCTCACCCATCACCCCCTGTGCTCACTGCCCCGTGTTCTAACTCGCACCGAGTCCCACTCACCCATCGCCCCCTGTGCTCACTGACCCCGTGTCCTAACTCGCACCCAGTCCCACTCACCCATCACCCCCTGTGCTCACTGACCCCGTGTCCTAACTCGCACCGAGTCCCACTCACCCATCACCCCCTGTGCTCACTGCCCCGTGTCCTAACTCGCACCGAGTCCCACTCACCCATCACCCCCTGTGCTCACTGACCTACATTGGCTCCCAGTTAAGCAACACCTCGATCTCATAATTCTCATCCTTGTTTACAAATCCCTCCATGGCCCTCACCCCTCCCGATCTCTGTAACCTCCTCCAGCCCCTACACCCCTCCCTATCTCTGTAACCTCCTCCAGCCCCTACACCCCTCCCTATCTCTGTAACCTCCTCCAACTCCTACACCACTCCCTATCTCTGTAACCCCCTCTGGCCCCTACACCCCTCACTCCTCTGTAACCTCCTCCAGCCCCTACACCCCTCCCTATCTCTGTAACCTCCAGTCCCTACACCCCTCCCTATCTCTGTAACCCCCTCCAGCCGCTGCACCCCTCACTATCTCTGTAATCTCCTCCAGCCCCTAAACGCCTCCCTATCTCTGTAACCTCCAGCCCCTACACCCCTCCCTATCTCTGTAACCTCCTCCAACCCCTACACCCCTCCCTATCACTGTAACCTCCAGCCCCTACACCCCTCCCTATCTCTGTAACCTCCAGCCCCTACACCCCTCCCTATCTCTGTAACCTCCTCCAACCCCTACACCCCTCCCTATCTCTGTAACCTCCAGCCCCTACACCCCTCCCTATCTCTGTAACCTCCTCCAACCCCTACACCCCTCCCTATCTCTGTAACCTCCAGCCCCTACATCCCTCCCTATCTCTGTAACTTCCTCTAGCCCCTACACCCCTCCCTATCTCTGTAACCTCCACCAGCCCCTAAACCCCCCCCTATCTCTAACCTCCTCCAGCCCCTATACCCCTCACTATCTCTGTAACCTCCTCCAGTCCCTACACCCCTCACTATCTCTGTAACCTCCTCCAGCCCCTAAACCCCTCCCTATCTCTGTAACCTCCAGCCCCTACACCCCTCCCTATCTCTGTAACCTCCAGCCCCTACACCCCTCCCTATCTCTGTAACCTCCAGCCCCTACACCACTCCCTATCTCTGTAACCTCCAGCCCCTACATCCCTCCCTATCTCTGTAACCTCCTCTAGCCCCTACACCTCTCCCTATCTCTGTAACCCCCTCTGGCCCCTACACCCCTCCCTATCTCTGTAACCTCCTCCAGCCGCTGCACCCCTCCCTATCTCTGTAACCTCCTCCAGCCCCTAAACCCCTCCCTATCTCTAACCTCCTCCAGACCCTACACCCCTCACTATCTCTGTAACCCCCTCCAGCCCCTATACCCCTCACTATCTCTGTAACCTCCTCCAGTCCCTACACCCCTCACTATCTCTGTAACCTCCTCCAGCCCCTAAACCCCTCCCTATCTCTGTAACCTCCTCCAGCCCCTACACCCCTCCCTATCTCTGTAACCTCCTCCAGCCCCTACACCCCTCCCTATCTCTGTAACCTCCTCCAACTCCTAAACCCCTCCCTATCTCTGTAACCTCCAGCCTCTACACCCCTCCCTATCTCTGTAACCTCCAGCCCCTACACCCCTCCCTATCTCTGTAACCTCCAGCCCCTAAACCCCTCCCTATCTCTGTATCCTCCAGCCCCTACACCCCTCCCTATCTCTGTAACCTCCAGCCCCTACACCCCTCCCTATCTCTGTAACCTCCAGCCCCTACACCCCTCCCTATCTCTGTAACCTCCAGCCCCTACACCCCTCCCTATCTCTGTAACCTCCAGCCCCTACACCCCTCCCTATCTCTGTCACCTCCTCCAGTCCCCCCGAGATCTCTGCGCTCCTCCGATCCTGCCCTCTTGCGTATCCCTCGATTTGCGCCATTGTACATTGTCTCGCCCAGTAAACCCGAGCTCCCTCTGAAACTCGCAGCCGAGGGCGAGTTTCCCTCCGCCTATCCCGCTGGTACATTCCGAGTGTCCCATTTGCAAATTAATTCACTCGCCATTCACACTGGATGTCCTTGCGTAAATACGGAGACCAGAACTGCACGCAGTACTCCAGGTGTGGCCTCACCAAGCCCCTGTATAACTGGAGCAAGACTTCCCTGCTTTTATACCCGGTCCCCTTTGCACCGAGCGTGCTGAGCTGGGTGGAGAATTTTGCAGCTTGAACAGGGTGTAAGGAGGACCTCCGGTACAGCAGGAGGAAGTGTTGCTTTCTGTCTCAGTCCTGGGCCACGGCGAGCCATCGTGGCCACACTGACTGACTCCTCGTCACTCAGTCAGTGAGTGAGGGAGTATATCGGTGTGCCTGGATCATTTGCAGCTCTCTGTAACTTTGGGAAGTGCGGGCTGACTGAGCCGAGGGGCAGGACGGATTGTCGGGGGAGCACAGACTGTCTCGGTGTGGGGGACACAGTCAGGTCTGTGTTTGGGGTTTACTGCACAATAAGTGTTTCAGTGCTCGGGCTGTGTTAGTCTCACTGCATCGTCTCACTGTGTATTAAATCCAGCCTGTCACTGCAGGGCAGGGCTGAGGGAGTCCCTCCGTACTGTCCTCCGATAGTGAGGGAGTCCCTCCGTACTACCCTCCGATAGTGAGGGGCTCCCTCCGTACTACCCTCCGATAGTGAGGGGCTCCCTCCGTACTGTCCCTCCGATAGTGAGGGGCTCCCTCCGTACTGTCCCTCCGATAGTGAGGGAGTCCCTCCGTACTGCCCCCCGATAGTGAGGGAGTCACTCCTTACTACCCTCCGATAGTGAAGGGCTCCCTCCGTACTACCCTCCGATAGTGAGGGGCTCCCTCCGTACTACCCTCCGATAGTGAGGGGCTCCCTCCGTACTGTCCCTCCGATAGTGAGGGGCTCCCTCCGTACTACCCTCCGATAGTGAGGGGCTCCCTCCGTACCGTCCCTCCGATAGTGAGGGGCTCCCTCCGTACCGTCCCTCCGATAGTGAGGGGCTCCCTCCGTACTACCCTCCGATAGTGAGGGGCTCCCTCCGTACCGTCCCTCCGATAGTGAGGGGCTCCCTCCGTACTGTCCCTCCGATAGTGAGGGGCTCCCTCCGTACTACCCTCCGATAGTGAGGGGCTCCCTCCGTACCGTCCCTCCGATAGTGAGGGGCTCCCTCCGTACTACCCTCCGATAGTGAGGGGCTCCCTCCGTACCGTCCCTCCGATAGTGAGGGGCTCCCTCCGTACCGTCCCTCCGATAGTGAGGGGCTCCCTCCGTACCGTCCCTCCGATAGTGAGGGGCTTCCTCAGTACCGTCCCTCCGATAGTGAGGGGCTCCCTCCGTACTGTCCCTCCGATAGTGAGGGGCTCCCTCCGTACCACCCCTCCGATAGTGAGGGAGTCCCTCCGTACTACCCTCCGATAGTGAGGGAGTCCCTCCGTACTGTCCCTCCGATAGTGAGGGGCTCCCTCCGTACTGACCCTCCGATAGTGAGGGGCTCCCTCCGTACCGTCCCTCCGATAGTGAGGGGCTCCCTCCGTACTGTCCCTCCGATAGTGAGGGGCTCCCTCCGTACTGACCCTCCGATAGTGAGGGGCTCCCTCCGTACCGTCCCTCCGATAGTGAGGGGCTCCCTCCGTACTACCCTCCGATAGTGAGGGGCTCCCTCCGTACTACCCTCCGATAGTGAGGGGCTCCCTCCGTACTACCCTCTGATAGTGAGGGGCTCCCTCCGTACCGTCCCTCCGATAGTGAGGGGCTCCCTCCGTACTGTCCCTCCGATAGTGAGGGGCTCCCTCCGTACCGTCCCTCCGATAGTGAGGGGCTCCCTCCGTACTACCCTCCGATAGTGAGGGGCTCCCTCCGTACCACCGCTCCGATAGTGAGGGAGTCCCTCCGTACTACCCTCCGATAGTGAGGGAGTCCCTCCGTACTGTCCCTCCGATAGTGAGGGGCTCCCTCCGTACTGTCCCTCCGATAGTGAGGGGCTCCCTCCGTACCGTCCCTCCGATAGTGAGGGGCTCCCTCCGTACCGTCCCTCCGATAGTGAGGGGCTCCCTCCGTACTACCCTCCGATAGTGAGGGGCTCCCTCAGTACCGTCCCTCCGATAGTGAGGGGCTCCCTCCGTACTGTCCCTCCGATAGTGAGGGAGTCCCTCCGTACTACCCTCCGATAGTGAGGGGCTCCCTCCGTACCGTCCCTCCGATAGTGAGGGGCTCCCTCAGTACTGCCCCTCCGACAGTGCAGCGCTCCCTCAGTACTGCCCCTCCGACAGTGCGGCGCTCCCTCAGTACTGCCCCTCCGACAGTGCGGCGCTCCCTCAGTACTGCCCCTCCGACAGTGCGGGGCTCCCTCAGTACTGCCCTCCGACAGTGAGGGGCTCCCTCCGTACTGACCCTCCGATAGTGAGGGGCTCCCTCCGTACTGTCCCTCCGATAGTGAGGGGCTCCCTCAGTACTGCCCCTCCGACAGTGCGGCGCTCCCTCAGTACTGCCCCTCCGACAGTGCGGCGCTCCCTCAGTACTGCCCCTCCGACAGTGCGGCGCTCCCTCAGTACTGACCCTCCGACAGTGCGGCGCTCCCTCAGTACTGCCCCTCCGACAGTGCGGCGCTCCCTCAGTACTGACCCTCCGACAGTGCGGGGCTCCCTCAGTACTGCCCCTCCGACAGTGCGGCTCTCCCTCAGTACTGCCCCTCCGACAGTGCGGTGCTCCCTCAGTACTGACCCTCCGACAGTGCGGCGCTCCCTCAGTACTGACCCTCCGACAGTGCGGCACTCCCTCAGTACTGCCCCTCCGACAGTGCGGCGCTCCCTCAGTACTGCCCCTCCGACAGTGCGGCGCTCCCTCAGTACCGCCCCTCCGACAGTGCGGCTCTCCCTCAGTACTGCCCCTCCGACAGTGCGGTGCTCCCTCAGTACTGACCCTCCGACAGTGCGGCGCTCCCTCAGTACTGACCCTCCGACAGTGCGGCACTCCCTCAGTACTGCCCCTCCGACAGTGTGGCGCTCCCTCAGTACCGCCCCTCCGACAGTGCGGCGCTCCCTCAGTACCGCCCCTCCGACAGTGCGGCGCTCCCTCAGTCCCGCGAGGTGATTGCCGCGGGAAGCGAAGCGATGCGAGGGTTTGAGCCACTAAACACTCTCTGCCCCCTCTCTGCCCTGCACAGCTGACACTCCAGCCGGTGATTCCCTCTCGGTGCCCCTGGGCCATTCCGGACCGGACGAGGAGCGAGGGACAGGCAGAGGAGGGTCTCGTGACCCCCCCCACCCACCCCCAGCGACATGGAGGCGTGCGCGAGCCACGGCCCCGACAGCGAGAGGGGGCTGGGGGCACATTGCAGCGAGCTGGAAGCGCGCTCACATTTCCGCGTTTGTCGATTCATCATTGAGGCGGGTAAGGAGCGGCGGGAATCGTTAATGGCGGCTTACGTCACGGGGGCAGACCCGGCTTGTGTGTTCCCTCCAGTGTCACCATCACAGGCAGTCCCTCGGAATCGAGGAAGACTCGCTCCCACTCTTAACACGAAGCCTCACGTGGCTGAACAGTCCAATACGGGAACCACAGTCCCTGTCACAGGTGGGACAGACAGTGGTTGAGGGAAGGGGAGGGTGGGACTGGTTTGCCGCACGCTCCTTCCGCTGCCTGCGCTTGGTTTCTGCACGCTCTCGGCGACGAGACTCGAGGTGCTCAGCGCCCTCCCGGATGCACTTCCTCCACTTAGGGCAGGACTGGTCTTTGGGCCCAGGGACTCCCAGGTGTCGGTGGGGAACGTTGCACTTTATCAGGGAGGCTTTGAGGGTGGTCCCTTGTAACGTTTCCTCTGCCCACCTTTGGCTCGTTTGCCCGTGAAGGAGTTCCGAGTAGAGCGCTTGCTTTGGGAGTCTCGTGTCTGGGGGACATGCGGACAATGTGGCCCTGCCCAGCGGAGCTGGTCGAGTGTGGTCAGTGCTTCGATGCTGGGGATGTTGGGCCTGGTCGAGGACGCTAACGTTGGTGCGTCTGTCCTCCCGGGGGATTTGCAGGATCTTGCGGAGACAGCGTTGGTGGTATTTCTCCAGCGACTTGAGGTGTCTACTGTACATGGTCCATGTCTCTGAGCCATACAGGAGGGCGGGTATCACTACAGCCCTGTAGACCATGAGCTTGGTGGTGGATTTGAGGGCCTGGTCTTCAAACAC
>NW_027254389.1:244845-454845 GCF_044704955.1 Pristiophorus japonicus | reverse complement strand
GTCCCTGTAACGTTTCCTCTGCCCACCTTTGGCTCGTTTGCCCGTGAAGGAGTTCCGAGTAGAGCGCTTGCTTTGGGAGTCTCGTGTCTGGGGGACATGCGGACAATGTGGGCCCTGCCCAGCGGAGCTGGTCGAGTGTGGTCAGTGCTTCGATGCTGGGGATGTTGGGCCTGGTCGAGGACGCTAACGTTGGTGCGTCTGTCCTCCCGGGGGATATGTTAAAAAGGAGGCAGACAAAAAGCAGGAAACTATAGACCAGTTAGTCTAACATCTGTGGTTGGGAAAATGTTGGAGTCCATTATTAAAGAAGCAGTAGCAGGACATTTGGAAAAGCAAAATTCGGTCAGGCAGTCAGCATGGATTTATGAAGGGGAAGTCATGTTTGACAAATTTGCTGGAATTATTTGAGGATGTAACGAACAGGGTGGATAAAGGGGAACCAGTGGATGTGGTGTATTTGGATTTCCAGAAGGCATTTGACAAGGTGCCACATAAAAGGTTACTGCACAAGATAAAAGTTCACGGGGTTGGGGGTAATATATTAGCATGGATAGAGGATTGGCTAACTAACGGAGAACAGAGAGTGGGGATAAATGGTTCATTCTCGGGTTGGCAATCAGTAACTAGTGGGGTGCCTCAGGGATCAGTGCTGGGACCCCAACTATTTACAATCTATATTAACGACTTGGAAGAAGGGACTGAGTGTAACGTAGACAAGTTTGCTGACGATACAAAGATGGGAGGAAAAGCAATGTGTGAGGAGGACACACAAAATCTGTAAAAGGACACAGACAGGCTAAGTGAGTGGGCAAAAATTTGTCAGATGGAGTATAATGTGGGAAAGTGTGAGGTCATGCACTTTGGCAGAAAAAAATCAAAGAGCAAGTTATTATTTAAATGGAGAAAGATTGCAAAGTGCCGCAGTACAGCGGGACCTGGGGGTTACTTGTGCATGAAACAGAAAAGGTTAGTATGCAGGTACAGCAAGTGATCAGGAAGGCCAATGGTATCTTGGCCTTTATTGCAAAGGGGATGGAGTATAAAAGCAGGGAAGTCTTGCTCCAGTTATACAGGGTATTGGTGAGGCCACACCTGGAGTACTGCGTGCAGTTTTGGTTTCCGTATTTACGAAAGGATATACTTGCTTTGGAGGCAGTTCAGAGAAGGTTCACTCGGTTGATTCCGGGGATGAGGGGGTTGACTTATGAGGAAAGGTTGAGTAGGTTGGGCCTCTACTCATTGGAGTTCAGAAGAATGAGAGGTGATCTTATCGAAACGTATCAGATTATGAGGGGCCTCGACAAGGTGGATGCAGAGAGGATGTTACCATTCGGCCCCTCGAGCCTGCTCCGCCATTTAATACGATCATGGCTGATCCGATCATGGACTCAGCTCCACTTCCCTGCCCGCCCCCTTATCCCCTTATCGGTTAAGAAACTGTCTATCTCTGTCTTAAATATATTCAATGTCCCGGCTTCCACAGCTCTCTGAGGCAGCGAATTCCACAGATTTACAACCCTCTGAGAAGAAATCCTCCTCATCTCAGTTTTAAATGGGCGGCCCCTTATTCTAAGACCATGCCCCCTAGTTCTAGTCTCCCCCATCAGTGGAAACATCCTCTCTGCATCCACCTTGTCGAGCCCCCCTCATTAAGTTATACGTTTAGGGGGCCGAGAGGGGAATGTAATAGAGCTGCCCCTAGTGGTCACGTGTGGTACTGCAACTACTGATGTAAATAACTAAAGTCACACGATGGCCATTCCCGTCTGGCAGCCATCTTGTCGCGGGTGTTGGTCAGTGATAGCGTAAGAATATATCACGGGGAGATTGACCAGGATGGTCTGGAGATGGGGTTCTCCAGTGACATGGATAGACTGGAGAAGCTGGGATTGTTCTCCTGGGAGCAGGAATATCGCAAAAGGGCGATGGGGCGTGCGATTAATTGAATAACCCTTTCACAGAGCTGCCAAACGCCAATGGGCCGAATGCAACATAGGAACAGGAGGAGGCCATTCAGCCCCTCGAGCCTGTTACATTAGGAACAGGAGGAGGCCATTCAGCCCCTCGAGCCTGTTACATTAGGAACAGGAGGCCATTCAGCCCCTCGAGCCTGTTACATTAGGAACAGGAGGAGGCCATTCAGCCCCTCGAGCCTGTTACATTAGGAACAGGAGGCCATTCAGCCCCTCGAGCCTGTTACATTAGGAACAGGAGGAGGCCATTCAGCCCCTCGAGCCTGTTACATTAGGAACAGGAGGAGGCCATTCAGCCCCTCGAGCCTGTTACATTAGGAACAGGAGGAGGCCATTCAGCCCCTCGAGCCTGTTCCGACATTCAGTCAGAACACGGCTGACCTGTGACCTAACGGCGTATAATTGCCGTTTGCGGGAGAGAGTTTTAACTCCTACGGCCCTGAGTGTGTGGAACCGATTCCTAACTTCACTCCTGTCAGGCCTGGCCCTCATTGTTCGAATCTGCCCTCGCCCGAGACCCCCCAACCAGCGGGTATTCCCGCTCTCAGTTCCCCTCAATACCCTGAGAAACAGAGAGCGTTTCGGGGAGGTTGCCCAGAATGTTCCCGTTAGTTGCTCCTCTCCTCCGTTGTACTCCGAAGGTAATCGCGGCGGCCATTTTGTTTGCGCAGGTCATCTGCGAGGGAACCACGAAGGACATCATCGACGCCATCGTCACGGAGATCGTGCAGATCTACGAGATGGACGCCAAGCCGTGAGCGAGGCCCTGCCACGCGCCGGGGCTGCTGGGAGTTTATCCGAGACAATTCGCCGAGGAATCGGGCGATCGTTGGCGCTCAGCGTCTGATCGAAACAGTTCCCCACGGGGTTTGGTGACTCACCCACGCCTCCCTCCAGCGCCCGCCGGGTCTCCGAGCGCCCAGCGCGACCATCGCACGCACGAGTCTATCTTCCTTTCTGTGTCTCCTCCTCTTCCTGCAGGGATCGGCTCCCAACCAACCGGGATTGTCGCCTTCCTCCCCAGAACTCACCCAGGATCAGGGTCAGCTCACACACTCACACTCACTCACACTCACACTCGCTCACACTCACACACTCACACTCACTCACACTCACACTCGCTCACACTCACCCACTCACTCACACTCACACTCGCTCACACTCACACACACTCGCTCGCACACTCACACTCGCTCACACTCACACACTCACACTCACTCACACTCGCTCACACACACACACTCACACTCACACTCACACAATCACTCGCACACTCACACACACACACTCGCTCGCACACTCACACTCGCTCACACTCGCACACACACACTCGCTCGCACACTCACACTCACACACTCGCTCGCACACTCACACTCACACACTCGCTCGCACACTCACACACTCGCTCGCACACTCACACACACACACTCGCTCGCACACTCACACACACTCGCACTCACACTCACACTCGCTCACACTCACATACACACACTCGCTCGCACACTCACACACACTCGCTCTCATACTCACACTCGCACACACTCGCTCGCACACTCACACTTACACTCGCACACAGTCACACTCACACTCGCACACACTCGCTCGCACACTCACACTCGCTCGCACACTCACGCGCACACTCGCTCGAACACTCACACTCGCTCGCACACTCACACTTACACTCACACTTACACACACTCGCTCGCACACTCACACTCGCTCGCAAACTCACACTCACACACACACACACTCGCTCTCACACTCACACACACTCACACACACACTCACACACACACACACACACTCACACACACACACAAACACACTCGCTCGCACACTCACACCCACACTCACTCTCACACTCACACTCACACTCGCTCGCACACTCACACACACTCACACACACACTCACACACAAACAACACACACTCGCTCGCACACTCACACACACTCACACTCGCTCGCACACTCACGCGCACACTCGCTCGAACACTCACACTCGCTCGCACACTCACACTTACACTCACACATACACACACACTCACTCGCACACTCACACTCGCTCGCAAACTCACTCACACACACACACACACACTCGCTCTCACACTCACACACTCATACTCACACACACACACTCGCTCGCACACTCACACACACACACACACAAACACACTCGCTCGCACACTCACACCCACACTCACTCTCACACTCACACACTCGCTCGCACACTCACACACACTCACACACACACTCACATTCACACACAAACAACACACACTCGCTCGCACACTCACACACACTAACACTCGCTCGCACACTCACGCGCACACTCGCTCGAACACTCACACTCGCTCGCACACTCACACTTACACTCACACTCGCTCGCAAACTCACACTCACACACACACACACACACACTCGCTCTCACACTCACACACACTCATACTCACACACACACACTCGCTCGCACACTCGCACACACACACACACACTCACACACACACACACTCGCACACCCACACGCACTCTCACACTCACACACACTCGCTCGCACACTCACGCACACACTCACACTCACACACAAACAACACACACTCGCTCGCACACTCACACACACACGCTCACACTCACACTCACACACACACTCGCTCTCACACCCACACACACACTCACTCGCACACTCACACACACGCTCACACTCACACAAATCTCTCACACTCACACACGCACTCACACACACACTCACACACTCTCCTCACTCACTCACACACTCTCCTCACTCACTCACACACACTCTCACACACTCGCTCACACACACACACGCGCTCACACACACACACACTCGCTCGCACACTCACACTCACACACACACACACACGCGCTCACACACACACACGCGCTCACACACACGCGCTCACACACACACAAGACTACAGTATTTTTTGGTCTAATTTTTCTGTTAATAACTATCCTTGCAAATTGCTCCAGGATGGCTGAAAACATGACGTGACCATTTTTCGCAATGACCCAAAATGCTCTGCAGAAGAACACGGACCTTGTCTTTAATGAACGTTTGAGCGATCTCCCAGCTGTGAAGAGACCCTTTTCACGGTCAGTAAAGGGACGCCCTTGAATTGTTGACGGCTGGGGAAGAAAGCTGTAACTGTGGCCAGAAAGAAATGAGAAGATATTTTCGTGGGAAAAGGCTTGGTTTAAGAATATTCCTTTGTTTGAAACTGAGACAAGTGTGTACACGGCGGGCAATCATCCCAGAAAAGGGGGATATAAAAATGGCTGTAGCACGTGAGGTCGTTGCTACAGGCACGAGATCGGTAACCTGGTCCGTTACTAAGGGAATCGGGGAGTTAATTTCCAATCGCTGCCCATGGTCTGGTGTGACCAGCTTTGTTTCTTTATAATCACCGCGGGAATTGGCAATTTAAATTGTTAAGTCTATTAATCGAGATAGTTTGGTGCAGGCTGATTGGGCATTGAACGCGATCGTTAATTGCTGGCAGTTCCTTCGATTATTTAAAGTAAAGGTAACCCCTTGATAAGGCTGAGAACACGACACATCTTCAGACTGTGTGTTTCTTTGTCTCACAAGTTTGAACTCTTTAAAGTGAAGATAAATCTAACAGGCTAAATCCTCTCCTAAAAATGTTAGGTTCTTACAAAATTTGGTGCCCGAGTCAGGGCACTGGTGACAGACGGACAAACAATTTTGAGGACTATTAGATGAGTCGGTTGCAAAGTACGTGATGAAAGAGTTTCCACTTGGGGAGGAGTGTGCGCGAGTCATTGTAGGCAGTCATCATCATCACTATCGGCAGTCCCTCGGGATCGAGGAAGACTTGCTTCCACTCTTAACACGAGTCCTCAGGTGGCTGAACAGTCCAATATGGGAGCCACAGTCCCTGTCACAGGTGGGACAGACAGTGGTTGAGGGAAGGGGAGGGTGGGACTGGTTTGCCGCACGCTCCTTCCGCTGCCTGCGCTTGGTTTCTGCACGCTCTCGGCGACGAGACTCGAGGTGCTCAGCCCTCCTCCCGGATGCACTTCCTCCACTTAGGGCGGACTGGTCTTTGGGCCCAAGGACTCCCAGGTGTCGGTGGGGATGTTGCACTTTATCAGGGAGGCTTTGAGGGTGGTCCCCTGTAACGTTTCCTCTGCCCACCTTTGGCTCGTTTGCCCGTGAAGGAGTTCCGAGTAGAGCGCTCGCTTTGGGAGTCTCGTGTCTGGGGGGGACATGTGGACAATGTGGCCCTGCCCAGCGGAGCTGGTCGAGTGTGGTCAGTGCTTCGATGCTGGGGATGTTGGCCTGGTCGAGGACGCTAACGTTGGTGCGTCTGTCCTCCCGGGGGATTTGCAGGATCTTGCGGAGACAGCGTTGGTGGTATTTCTCCAGCGACTTGAGCTGTCTACTGTACATGGTCCATGTCTCTGAGCCACACAGGAGGGCGGGTATTACTGCAGCCCTGTAGACCATGAGCTGGGTGGTAGATTTGAGGGCCTGGTCTTCAAACTCTCTCTTCCTCAGGCGGCCGAAGGCTGCACTGGCGCACTAGAGGCGGTGTTGGACCTCGTCGCCAATGTCAGCCCTTGTTGATGAGAGGCTCCCGAGGTATGGGGAATGGTCCACGTTGTCCAGGGCCGGGCCGTGGATCTTGATGACTGGGGGGCAGTGCTGTGTGGTGAGGACAGGCCGGTGCAGGACCTTTGTCTTACGGATGTTTAGTGTGAGGCCCGTGCTTTCGTACGCCGCAGTAAATACGTCGACTATGTCCTGGAGTTCAGCCTCTGTGTGTGCGCAGACGCAGGCGTTGTCCGCGTACTGTAGCTCGACGACAGAGGTTGGGGTGGTCTTGGACCTGGCCTGGAGATGGCGAAGGTTGAACAGGTTCCCACTGGTTCTGTGGTTTAGTTCCACTCCAGCGGGGAGCTTGCTGACTGTGAGGTGGAGCATGGCAGCGAGGAAGGTTGGGAAGAAGGTTGGGGTGATGATGTTTTGGTCTCCGTATTTAAGGAGGGATACACTTTGCTTTGGAGGCAGTTCAGGGAAGGTTCACTCGGTTGATTCCGGAGATGAGGGGGTTGTCTCTTGAGGAAAGGTTGAGCAGGTTGGGCCTAGACTCTCTGGAGTTTGGAAGAATGAGAGGCGATCTTATTGAAAGATATAAGATTCTGAGGGGGGCTGGACAGGGTAGATGCAGAGAGGATGTTTCCCCCTCATGGGGGGAATCTAGAACTAGGGGGCACATAGTCTCAGAATAATGGGTCGCCCATTTAAGACAGGAGATGAGGAGGAATTTCTTCTGGTGAATCTGTGGAATTCTCTGCCCCAGAGAGCTGTGAGGGCTGGGTCACTGAATATATTTAAGGTGGAGATAGACAGATTTTTTGAACTATCTCCAGATCCCTCGATTCCCCGACTATCCAAAAATCTCTCGGTCTCAGCCTTGAATATACTCAGAGACTGAGCCCCCCACAGCCCTCTGGGGCAGAGAGTTCCAGAGATACACCCCTCTCCGAGTGAAGAAATTCCTCCCCATCTCAGTCCCCAGTTGAATATCGGGGAAGACCGAAGCCATTGTTTTCAGACCCTGCCACAAACTCCGTTCCCCCAGCCCCCGACTCCCTCCCTCTCCCCAACTCCTGCCTGAGGCTGAACCAGACTGTTCCCAACCTCGCGGTCATATCTGACCCTGAAATGAGCTTCTGGCCACATATCCCCAGCATAACTAAACCCGCCTGTTTCCCCCTCTGTAACATCGCCCGTCTCCGCCCCCTGCCTCAGCTCATCCGCTGCTGAAACCCTCATCCGTGCCTCTGTTACCTCCAGACTTGACTATTCCAACGCACTCCTGGCTGGCCTCCCACATTCTACCCGACGTAAACTCGAGGTGATCCAAAACTCGGTTGCCCCCGTGTCCTAACTCGCACCGAGTCCCGCTCACCCATCACCCCCTGTGCTCGCTGCCCTGTGTCCTAACTCGCACCGAGTCCCACTCACCCATCACCCCCTGTGCTCACTGCCCCGTGTCCTAACTCGCACCGAGTCCCACTCACCCATCACCCCCTGTGCTCGCTGCCCCGTGTCCTAACTCGCACCAAGTTCCGCTCACCCATCACCCCCTGTGCTCACTGCCCCGTGTCCTAACTCGCACCGAGTCCCACTCACCCATCACCCCCTGTGGTCATTGCCCCGTGTCCTAACTCGCACCGAGTCCCACTCACCCATCACCCCCTGTGCTCACTGCCCCATGTCCTAACTCGCACCGAGTCCCACTCACCCATCACCCCCTGTGCTCACTGCCCCGTGTCCTAACTCGCACCGAGTCCCACTCACCCATCACCCCCTGTGCTCGCTGCCCCGTGTCCTAACTCGCACCGAGTCCCGCTCACCCATCACCCCCTGTGCTCACTGCCCCGTGCCCTAACTCGCACCGAGTCCCGCTCACCCATCACCCCCTGTGCTCGCTGCCCCGTGTCCTAACTCGCACCGTGTCCCGCTCACTCATCACCCCCTGTGCTCGCTGCCCCGTGTCCTAACTCGCACCGAGTCCCGCTCACCCATCACCCCCTGTGCTCGCTGCCCCGTGTCCTAACTCGCACCGTGTCCCACTCACCCATCACCCCCTGTGCTCGCTGCCCCGTGTCCTAACTCGCACCGAGTCCCGCTCACCCATCACCCCCTGTGCTCACTGCCCTGTGTCCTAACTCGCACCGAGTCCCGCTCACCCATCACCCCCTGTGCTCACTGCCCTGTGTCCTAACTCGCACCGTGTCCCGCTCACCCATCACCCCCTGTGCTCACTGCCCCGTGTCCTAACTCGCACCGAGTCCCACTCACCCATCACCCCCTGTGCTCACTGCCCCATGTCCTAACTCGCACCGAGTCCCGCTCACCCATCATCCCCTGTGCTCGCTGACCTACATTGGCTCCCGGTTAAGCAACGCCTCAATTTCAAAATTCTCACCCTTGTTTACAAATCCCTCCATGGCCCTCACCCCTCCCTATCTCTGTAACCTCCTCCAGTGTCACGTGCTAGTCAGAGTAGGAATCGCAGGATAGCTCAGATGAATACGTGGCTTGAGCAGTGGTGCAAAAGGGAGGGATTCAAATTCCTGGGACATTGGAACCGGTTCTGGGGGAGGTGGGACCAGTACAAACCGGACGGTCTGCACCTGGGCAGGACCGGAACCAATGTCCTAGGGGGAAGTGTTTGCTAGTGCTGTTGGGGAGGAGTTAAACTAATATGGCAGGGGGATGGGAACCTATGCAGGGAGACAGAGGGAAGTAGAATGGTGGCAGAAGCAAAAGATAGAAAGAAGAAAAGTAAAAGTGGAGGGCAGAGAAACCCAAGGCAAAAAGCAAAAAGGGCCACATTACAGCAAAATTCTAAAGGGGCAAAGTGTGTTAAAAAGGCAAGCCTGAAGGCTCTGTGCCTCAATGCGAGGAGTATTCGGAATAAGGTGGATGAATTAACTGGCAGGCAGCTATTAACAGATATGATGTAATTGGCATCACGGAGACATGGCTCCAGGGTGACCAAGGCTGGGAACTCAACATCCAGGGGCATTCAATATTCAGGAAGGGGAGACAGAAGGGAAAGGAGGTGGGGTAGCGTTGCTGGTTAAAGAGGAAATTCATGCAATAGTGAGGAAGGACATTAGCCTGGATGATGTGGAATCGGTATGGGTGGAGCTGCAGAATACCAAAAGGGAAGAAAACGTTAGTGGGAGTTGTGTACAGACCACCAAACAGTAGTAGTGAGGTTGGGGACAGCATCAAACAGGAAATTAGGGACGCATGCAATAAAGGTACCTCAAAGGTAGTAATCTCTGGATTGCTACCAGTGCCACGTGCTAATCAGAGTAGAGGGAGCAGGATAGTTAGAATAAATATATGGCTTGAGCAGTGGTGCAAGAGGGAGGGATTCAAATTCCTGGGACATTGGAACCAGTTCTGGGGGAAGTGGGACCTGTACAAAAGGGACGGTCTGCACTTGGGCAGGACTGGAACTGATGTCCTGGGGGTAACATTTGCTAATGCAGTTCGGGAGTGTTTAAACTAATATGGCAGGGGGATGGGAACCTATGCAGCGAGATAGGGCGAAGTAATATGGAGTCAGCAACAGATGGTAGAAAGGTAAAAAGCAATAGTGGAAGGCCGAGTAAACAAAGGTAAGAAACAAAAAGGGCCACACTACATCATAATTCTAAAAGGACAAAGGGTGTTAAAAAAAACAAGCCTGAAGGCTTTGTGTCTTAATGCAAGGAGTATCCGTAATAAGGTGGATGAATTAACTGTGCAAATAGATGTTAACGGATATGATGTGATTGGGATTACGGAGACGTGGCTCCAGGATGATCAGGGCTGGGAACTCAACATCCAGGGGTATTCAACATTCAGGAAGGATAGAATAAAAGGAAAAGGAGGTGGGGTAGCATTGCTGGTTAAAGAGGAGATTAATGCAATAGTTAGGAAGGACATTAGCTTGGATGATGTGGAATCTATATGGGTAGAGCTGCAGAACACCAAAGGGCAAAAAACGTTAGTGGGAGTTGTGCACAGACCTCCAAACAGTAGCAGTGATGTTGGGGAGGGTATCAAACAGGAAATTAGGAGTGCATGCAATAAAGGTGCAGCAGTTATCATGGGTGACTTTAATATGCACATAGATTGGGCTAACCAAACTGGAAGCAATACGGTGGAGGAGGATTTCCTGGAGTGCATAAGGGATGGTTTTCTAGACCAATATGTCGAGGAACCAACTAGGGGGGAGGCCATTTTAGACTGGGTGTTGTGTAATGAGAGAGGATTAATTAGCAATCTCATTGTGCGAGGCCCCTTGGGGAAGAGTGACCATAATATGGTGGAATTCTACATTAGGATGGAGAATGAAACAGTTAATTCAGAGACCATGGTCCAGAACTTAAAGAAGGGTAACTTTGAAGGTATGAGGCGTGAATTGGCTAGGATAGATTGGCGAATGATACTTAGGGGGTTGACTGTGGATGGGCAATGGCAGACATTTAGGGACCACATGGATGAACTACAACAATTGTACATCCCTGTCTATCGTAAAAATAAAAAAGGCAAGGTGGCTCAACCGTGGCTATCAAGGGAAATCAGGGATAGTATTAAAGCCAAGGAAGTGGCATACAAATTGGCCAGAAATAGCAGTGAACCCGGGGACTGGGAGAAATTTAGAACTCAGCAGAGGAGGACAAAGGGTTTGATTAGGGCAGGGAAAATGGAGTACGAGAAGAAGCTTGCAGGGAACATTAAGACGGACTGCAAAAGTTTCTATAGATATGTAAAGAGAAAAAGGTTAGTAAAGACAAACGTAGGTCCCCTGCAGTCAGAATCAGGGGAAGTCATAACGGGGAACAAAGAAATGGCAGACCAATTGAACAAGTACTTTGGTTCGGTATTCACTAAGGAGGACTCAAACAACCTTCCGGATATAAAAGGGGTCAGAGGGTCTAGTAAGAAGGAGGAACTGAGGGAAATCCTTATTAGTCGGGAAATTGTGTTGGGGAAATTGATGGGATTGAAGGCCTATAAATCCCCAGGGCCTGATGGACTGCATCCCAGAGTACTTAAGGAGGTGGCCTTGGAAATAGCGGATGCATTGACAGTCATTTTCCAACATTCCATTGACTCTGGATCAGTTCCTATGGAGTGGAGGGTAGCCAATGTAACCCCACTTTTTAAAAAAGGAGGGAGAGAAAACAGGGAATTATAGACCGGTCAGCCTGACCTCAGTAGTGGGTAAAATGATGGAATCAATTATTAAGGATGTCATAGCAGCGCATTTGGAAAGAGGTGACATGATAGGTCCAAGTCAGCATGGATTTGTGAAAGGGAAATCATGCTTGACAAATCTTCTGGAATTTTTTGAGGATGTTTCCAGTAGAGTGGACAAGGGAGAACCAGTTGATGTGGTATATTTGGACTTTCAGAAGGCTTTCGACAAGGTCCCACACAAGAGATTAATGTGCAAAGTTAAAGCACATGGGATTGGGGGTAGTGTGCTGACATGGATTGAGAACTGGTTGTCAGACAGGAAGCAAAGAGTAGGAGTAAATGGGTACTTTTCAGAATGGCAGGCAGTGACTAGTGGGGTACCGCAAGGTTCTGTGCTGGGGCCCCAGCTGTTTACACTGTACATTAATGATTTAGACGAGGGGATTAAATGTAGTATCTCCAAATTTGCGGATGACACTAAGTTGGGTGGCAGTGTGAGCTGCGAGGAGGATGCTATGAGGCTGCAGAGTGACTTGGATAGGTTAGGTGAGTGGGCAAATGCATGGCAGATGAAGTATAATGTGGATAAATGTGAGGTTATCCACTTTGGTGGTAAAAACAGAGAAACAGACTATTATCTGAATGGTGACAGATTAGGAAAAGGGGAGGTGCAGCGAGACCTGGGTGTCATGGTACATCAGTCATTGAAGGTTGGCATGCAGGTACAGCAGGCGGTTAAGAAAGCAAATGGCATGTTGGCCTTCATAGCGAGGGGATTTGAGTACAGGGGCAGGGAGGTGTTGCTACAGTTGTACAGGGCCTTGGTGAGGCCACACTTGGAGTATTGTGTACAGTTTTGGTCTCCTAACTTGAGGAAGGACATTCTTGCTATTGAGGGAGTGCAGCGAAGGTTCACCAGACTGATTCCCGGGATGGCGGGACTGACATATCAAGAAAGACTGGATCAACTGGGCTTGTATTCACTGGAGTTCAGAAGAATGAGAGGGGATCTCATAGAAACGTTTAAAATTCTGACGGGTTTAGACAGGTTAGATGCAGGAAGAATGTTCCCAATGTTGGGGAAGTCCAGAACCAGGGGTCACAGTCTAAGGATAAGGGGTAAGCCATTTAGGACTGAGATGAGGAGAAACTTCTTCACCCAGAGAGTGGTGAACCTGTGGAATTCTCTACCCCAGAAAGTTGTTGAGGCCAATTCACTAAATTTATTCAAAAAGGAGTTAGATGTAGTCCTTACTACTAGGGGGATCAAGGGGTATGGTGAGAAAGCAGGAATGGGATACTGAAGTTGCATGTTCAGCCATGAACTGATTGAATGGTGGTGCAGGCTCGAAGGGCCGAATGGCCTGCTCCTGCACCTATTTTCTATGTTTCTATGTTTCTATGTTTATCATGGGCGACTTTAATCTACATATAGATTGGGCTAACCAAACTGGTAGCAATGCGGAGGAGAAGGATTTCCTGGAGTGTATTCGGGATGGTTTTCTCGACCAATATATCGAGGAACCAACTAGAGGGCTGGCCATCCTAGACTGGGTGTTGTGTAATGAGAAAGTACTGATTAGCAATCTTGTTGTGCGAGTCCCCTTGGGGAAGAGTGACCATAATATGGTAGAATTTTTTATTAAGATGGAGAGTGACACAGTTAATTCAAAGACTAGGGTCCTGAACTTAAGGAAAGGTAACTTCGATGGTATGAGACGTGAATTGGCTAGAATAGACTGGCGAGTGATACTTAAAGGGTTGACGGTGGATAGGCAATGGCAAACATTTAAAGATCACATGGATGAACTTCAACAATCGTACATCCCTGTCTGGAGTAAAAATAAAACGGGGAAGGTGGCTCAACCGTGGCTAACAAGGGAAATTAAGGATAGTGTTAAATCCAAGGAAGAGGCATATAAATTGGCCAGAAAAAGCAGCAAACCTGAGGACTGGGAGAAATTTAGAATTCAACAGAGGAGGACAAAGGGTTTAATTCGGAGGGGGGAAATAGAGTATGAGAGGAAGCTTGCCGGGAACATAAAAACTGACTGCAAAAGCTTCTATAGATATGTGAAGAGAAAAAGATTAGTGAAGACAAATGTAGGTTCCTTGCAGTCAGATTCAGGTGAATTTATACTGGGGAACAAAGAAATGGCGGACCAGTTGAACAAATACTTTGGTTCTGTCTTCACGAAGGAAGGCACAAATGACCTTCCGAATGTACTAGGGGACCGAAGGTCGAGTGAGAAGGAGGAACTGAAGGATATCCTTATTAGGTGGGAAATTGTGTTGGGGAAATTGATGGGATTGAAGGCCGATAAATCCCCAGGGCCTGATAGTCTGCATCCCAGAGTACTTAAGGAAGTGGCCCTAGAAATAGTGGATGCATTGTTGGTCATTTTCCAACAGTCTATCGACTCTGGATCGGTTCCTATGGACTGGAGGGTAGCTATTGGAACACCACTTTTAAAAAAAGGAGGGAGAGAGAAAACGGGTAATTATAGACCGATTAGCCTGACATCAGTAGTGGTGAAAATGTTGGAATCAATTATTAAAGATGAAATAGCAGCACATTTGGAAAGCAGTGACAGGATCGGTTCAAGTCAGCATGGATTTATGAAGGGGAAATCATGCTTGACAAATCTTCTCGAATTTTTTGAGGATGTAACTAGTGAACAAGAGAGAACCAGTGGATGTGGTGTATTTGGACTTTCAAAAGACTTTTGACAAGGTCCCACACAAGAGATTGGTGTGCAAAATCAAAGCACATGGCATTAGGGGTAATGTACTGACGTGGATAGAGAACTGGTTGGCAGACAGGAAGCAGAGAGTCAGGATAAACGGGTCCTCTTCAGAATGGCAGGCAGTGACTAGTGGGGTGCCGCAGGGCTCAGTGCTGGGACCCCAGCTCTTTACAATATACATCAATGATTTAGATGAAGGAATTGAGTGTAATATCTCCATGTTTGCAGATGACACTAAGCTGGGTGGCAGTGTGAGCTGCGAGGAGGATGCTAAGAGGTTGCAGGGTGATTTGGACAGGTTAGGTGAGTGGGCAAATGCATGGCAGATGCAGTATAATGTGGATAAATGGCAGCAGATTAGGAAAAGGGGAGGTGCAACGAGACCTGGGTGTCATGGTACATCAGTCACTGAAAGTTGGCATGCAGGTACAGCAGGCGGTGAAGAAGGCAAATGGCATGTTGGCCTTCATAGCGAGAGGATTTGAGTATAGGAGCAGGGAGGTCTTACTGCAGTTGTACAGGGCCTTGGTGAGGCCACACCTGGAATATTGTGTTCAGCTTTGGTCTCCTAATCTGAGGAAGGACATTCTTGCTATTGAGGGAGTGCAGCGAAGGTTCACCAGACTGATTCCTGGGATGGCAGGACTGACATATGAAGAAAGACTGGATCGACTGGGCCTTTATAAACTGGAGTTTAGAAGGATGAGAGGGGATCTCATAGAAACATACAAAATTCTGACGGGACTGGACAGGTTAGGTGGAGGAAGAATGTTCCCAATGTTGGGGAAGTCCAGAACCAGGGGTCACAGTCTAAGGATAAGGGGTAAGCCATTTAGGACCGAGATGAGGAGAAACTTCTTCACTCAGAGAATTGTGAACCTGTGGAATTCTCTGCCACAGAAAGTTGTTGATATATTCAAGAGGGAGTTAGATGTGGCCCTTACGGCTAAAGAGATCAAGGGGTATGGAGAGAAAGCAGGAAAGGGGTACTGAAGGAATGATCAGCTATGATCATATTGAATGGCGGTGCAGGCTCGAAGGGCCGAATGGCCTACTCCTGCACCTATTTTCTATGTTTCTATATTTCATCCCCTACACTCCTCCCTATCTCTGTAACCCCCTCCAGCCCCTACACACCTCCCTATCTCTGTAACCCGCTCCAGCCCCAACACACCTCCCTATCTCTGTAACCTCCTCCAGCCCCTACACCCCTCCCCATCTCTGTAACCCCCTCTAGCCCCACAACTCTCCCAGATCTCTGCGCTCCTCCAATTCTGTCCTCCTGAGCATCTCCCGAAACCCATCACTCCACCACCGGTGGCCGTGCCTTCAGCTGCCTGGGCCCCAAGCTCTGGAACTCTCTCACTAAACCTCTCCGCCTCTCTCTCCTCCTTTAAGACGATCCTTAAAACCGACCTCTGTGACCCAGCTTTTGGTCACCTATCCCTAATATCTCCTTATGTGGCTTGGGGTCAAATATGTGTGGCATTACACCCTGTGAAACGCCTTGGCATGATTTACCATCGTTAAAGGCGCTATTTAAATGCAGCTTGTTGTTAACATCAGAACATCAGAAATAGGAGCAGGAGTAGGCCATTCGGCCCCTCGAGCCTGCTCCGCCATTTAATACGACCATGGCTGATCCGATCATGGACTCAGCTCCACTTCCCTGCCCGCCCCCTTATCTCCTTATCGGTTAAGAAACTGTCTATCTTATCTTAAATATATTCAATGTCCCGGCTTCCACAGCTCTCTGAGGCAGCGAATTCCACAGATTTACAATCCTCTGAGAGAAGAAATTCCTCCTCATCTCAGTTTTAAATGGGCGGCCCCTTATTCTCAGACCATGCCCCCTAGTTCTAGTCTCTCCCATCAGTGGAAACATCCTCTCTGCATCCACCTTGTCAAGCCCCCTCATAATCTTATACATTTCGATAAGATCACCTCTCATTCTTCTGAATTCCAATGAGTAGAGGCCCAACCTCCTCAACCTTTCCTCATAAGTCAACCCCCTCATCTCCGGAATCAACCGAGTGAACCTTCTCTGAACTGCCTCCAAAGCAAGTACACGCAGTACTCCAGGTGTGGCCTCACCAATACCCTGTATAACTGGAGCAAGACTTCCCTGCTTTTATACTCCATCCCCTTTGCAATAAAGGCCAAGATACCATTGGCCTTCCTGATCACTTGCTGTACCTGCAGACTATCCTTTTGTGTTTCATGTACAAGTAACCCCCAGGTCCCGCTGTACTGCGGCACTTTGCAATCTTTCTTCATTTAAATAATAACTTGCTCTTTGATTTTTTTTTCTGCCAAAGTGCATGACCTCACACTTTCCAACATTATACTCCATCTGACAAATTTTTGCCCACTCACTGAGCCTGTCTGTGTCCTTTTGCAGATTTTTTGTGTCCTCCTCACACATTGCTTTTCCTCCCATCTTTGTATCGTCAGCAAACTTGTCTACGTTACACTCAGTCCCTTCTTCCAAGTCGTTAATATAGATTGTAAATAGTTGGGGTCCCAGCACTGATCCCTGGGGCACCCCACTAGTTACTGATTGCCAACCCGAGAATGACCCATTTATCCCGACTCGCTATTCTCTGTTCGTTAGCCAATGTTGCTGTTTAGTACTCCTTCCGATACCTCCTCCCAAGATTGTTTTAAAATGAGCGGATGCAATCAGTCAGAGCCAGGGGATTTATCCTCGGTGAACCTGATGATTTAACTTTTTCCTCTTTTGATTTTAAATGTGGTGATATCATTTCTAATCTTGTCTGCGGATGCCACGCGATCACTCTTGCCGTGAAAGGTATTATCTTGACTAGCCAATTCCCCCAGCGGTAACGAAGGGCCGAACTCATCCTGTTAATGACTTGGCTGGAAGCCTGAGGCCTTCAGAGCAACTCAAAGTGTTCCGGCAAGCAAGGATGCACTAAGTGGGCTGACAGTTCGATTGCGTCAGGCCGAGGGAGGCTTAAAGATATAATTAGACCCAACTCGGCCTGTCAGTGTTTCAAGACCCGCTGCTCTTATCGGTTACTGAACGATGTCAGCTGCAATCCTTATAACAACAACCGTTTCCATTTTTCATCATCATCATCACAGGCAGTCCCTCGGAGTCGAGGAAGACTCGCTTCCACTCTTAACACGAGGCCTCACGTGGCTGAACAGTCCAATACGGGAACCACAGTCCCTGTCACAGGGTGGGACAGACAGTGGTTGAGGGAAGGGGAGGGTGGGACTGGTTTGCCGCACGCTCCTTCCGCTGCCTGCGCTTGGTTTCTGCACGCTCTCGGCGACGAGACTCGAGGTGCTCAGCGCCCTCCCGGATGCACTTCCTCCACTTAGGGCAGGACTGGTCTTTGGGCCCAGGGACTCCCAGGTGTCGGTGGGGGATGTTGCACTTTATCAGGGAGGCTTTGAGGGTGGTCCCCTGTAACGTTTCCTCTGCCCACCTTTGGCTCGTTTGCCGTGAAGGAGTTCCGAGTAGAGCGCTTGCTTTGGGAGTCTCGTGTCTGGTGGACATGCGGACAATGTGGCCCTGCCCAGCGGAGCTGGTCGAGTGTGGTCAGTGCTTCGATGCTGGGGATGTTGGGCCTGGTCGAGGACGCTAACGTTGGTGCGTCTGTCCTCCCGGGGGATTTGCAGGATCTTGCGGAGACATTGTTGGTGGTATTTCTCCAGCGACTTGAGATGTCGACTGTACATGGTCCATGTCTCTGAGCCATACAGGAGGGCGGGTATCACTACAGCCCTGTAGACCATGAGCTTGGTGGCTGGTTTGAGGGCCTGATAGTAAAAGCACATGGGATCCAGGGCAAAGTGACAAGTTGTATCCAAAATGGGCTCAGAGGCAGGAAGCAAAGGGTAATGGTTAATGGGTGTTTTTGTGACTGGAAGGATGTTTCCAGTGGGGTTCCGCAGGGCTCAGTGCTGGGTCCCTTGCTTTTTGTGGTGTACACCAATGATTTAGACTTGAATGTTGGGGTATGATTAAGAGGTTTGCCGATGACACTAAGATCGGCCGTGTGGTCAATAATGAAGAAGAAAGCTGTGGACTGCAGGAAGATATCGATGAACTGGTCAGGTGGGCAGAGCAGTGGCAAATGGAGTTCGATCCGGAGACGTGTGAGGTAATGCATTTGGGGAGGGCTAACAAGGCGAGGGAATACACATTAAATGGTCGGACACTGAGAAGTGTAGAGGAACACAGGGACCTGGGAGTGCAGGTCCACAGATCCCTGAAGGGAGCAGGCCAGGTAGATAAGGTGGTTAAGGCGGCACACGGAATACTTGCCTTTATTGGCCGAGGCATGGAATACAAGAGCAGGGAGGTTATGCTTGAACTGTATAAAACACTGGTTAGGCCACAGCTGGAGTACTGCGTGCAGGTCTGGTCACCTCATTACAGGAAGGATGTGATCGCACTGGAGAGGGTGCAGAGGAGATTTACCGGGATGTTGCCGGGACGGGAGAATTTTAGCGATGAGGAAAGATTGGATAGGCTGGGGTTGTTTTCCTTGGAACAGAGGAGGCTGAGGGGAGACCTGATTGAGGTGTATAAAATGATGAGGGGCCTGGATAGAGTGGATAGGACGGACCTGTTTCCCTGGGCAGAGGGGTCAACAACCAGGGGGTAGAGATTGAAAGTAATTGGGGGGAGGTTTAGAGGGGATTTGAGGGGAAATGTCTTCACCCAGAGGGCTGTGGGGGTCACCTCACTGTAACATTAATATACCCCACACCCATCACTGTAATACTAATATACCCCACACACCTCACTGTAACACTGATATACCCCACACCCCTCACTGTAACACTGATATACGCCACACACCTCACTGTAACACTGATATACCCCACACACCTCACTGTAACACTGATATACCCCACACCCCTCACTGTAACACTGATATACCCCACACACCTCACTGTAACACTGATATACCCCACACACCTCACTGTAACACTGATATACCCCACACCCCTCACTGTAACACTGATATACGCCACACACCTCACTGTAACACTGATATACCCCACACCCCTCACTGTAACACTGATATACCCCACACCCCTCACTGTAACACTGATATACCCCACACCCCTCACTATAAAACTGATATAACCCACACCCCTCACGAAAAACACTGATATACCCCACACCTCTCACTGTAACACTGATATACCCCACACCCCTCACTGTAACACTGATATATCCCACAACCCTCCCTGTAACACTGATATAACCCACACCCCTCACTGTAACACTGATATACACCACACCCCTCACTGTAACACTGATATACCCCACACACCTCACTGTAACACTGATATACCTCACATTCCTCACTGTGACACTGATATACCTCACACCCATCACTATAGCACTGATGTACCCCACACCCCTCACTGTAACACTGATATACCCCACACCCCTCACTATAAAACTGATATAACCCACATCCCTCACTATAACACTGATATACCCCACACCTCTCACTGTAACACTGATATACCACACACCCCTCACTGTAACACTGATATATCCCACAACCCTCCCTGTAACACTGATATAACCCACACCCCTCACTGTAACACTGATATACACCACACCCCTCACTGTAACACTGATATACCCCACACACCTCACTGTAACACTGATATACCCCACGTACCTCACTGTAACACTGATATATCCCGCACCCCTCACTGTAACACTGATATAACCCACACCCCTCACTTTAAAACTGATAGACACCACACCCCTCACTGTAACACTGATAAACCCCTTACCCCTCACTTTATCACTGATATGCCCCTTACACCACACAGTAACACTGATATACCCCACACCCCTCATTGTAACACTGATATTCCCCACACCCCTCATTGTGACACTCTGATATACACCACAACCCTCACTGTAAAATTTATATGCTCCACACCCCTCACTGTAACACTGGTGTACCCCACACCCCTCACTGTAACACTGAGAAACCCCACACCCCACCCTGTAACACTGATATACCCCACACTCCATACTGTAACACATATATACCCCACACCCCTCACTGTAACACGGATTTACCCCACACCCCTCTCTGTAACACTGATACACCCCACACCCCTCACTGTAACACTGATACACCCCACACCCCTCACTGTAACACTGATATACACCACACACCTCACTGTGACACTCTGATATACACCACACCCCTCACTGTAACACTGATAGACCCCACACACCGCACTGTAACACTGATATACCCCACACCCCTCACTATAACACTAATATACCCCACACCCCTCACTGTAACACTGATATACATCACACCACTCACTGTAACACACTGATATACCCTACACTCCTCACTGTAACACTGATATACCAAACACCCCTCAATGTAACACTGATATACCCCACACTCCTCACTGTAACACATGATATACATCACACTCCTCACTGTAACACACTGATATATCCCACACTCCTCACTGTAACACTGATACACCAAACACCCCTCAATGTAACACTGATATACCCCACACTCCTCACTGTAACACATGATATACCCCACACCCCTCACTGTAACACTAAAATACCCCACACCCCTCACTGTAACACTGATATACCCCGCACCCATCACTATAACGCTGATGTACCCCACACCCCTCACTGTAACACTGAGATACCCCACACCCCACACTGTACACTGATGTACCCCACACCCCTCACTGCAACACTGAGAAACCCCACACCCCACACTGTAACACTGATATACCCCACAACCCTCACTGTAACACTGATATATCCCACACCCCTCACTGTAACACTGATATACTCCACACCCCTCACTGTAACACTAATATACCCCGCACCTCTCACTGTAAAACTGATATACCCCGCACCCATCACTGTAACACTGATAAACCCCACACCCCTCACTTTATCACTGATATGCCCCTTACCCCACACAGTAACACTGATATACCATACATCCCTCACTGTAACACTGAGATACACCACATCCCTCATTGCGACACTCTGATATACCCTACACCCCTCACTGTAACACTGATATACCCCACAACCCTCACTGTAACACTGATATACCCCACACTCCTCACTGTAACACTGAGATACCCCACACCCCCCACTGTTACACTGATATACCCCACACCCCTCGCTGTAACACTGATATAACCCACAACCCTCATTGTAACACTGATATACCCCACACCCCTCACTGTAACACTGATATACCCCACAACCCTCACTGTAACACTGCTATACCCCACACCCCTCACTGTAACACTGATATATCCCACACCCTCGCTGTAACACTGATATACCCCACACCCCTCGCTGTAACACTGATATACCACACACCCCTCGCTGTAACGCTGATATACCCCACACCCCTCGCTGGAACACTGATATACCCCACACCCCTCGCTGTAACACTGATACACCCCACACCCCTCGCTGTAACACTGATATACCCCACACCCCTTGCTGTAACACTGATATACCCCACACCTCTCAATGTAACACTGATATATCCTACACCCGTCACTGCAACACTGATATACCCCACACCCCTCACTGTAACACTGATATAACCCACACCCCTCACTGCAACACTGATATACCCCACACCCCTCACTGTAACACTGATATACCCCACACCCCTCACTGTAACACTGATATACCCCACACCCCTCACTGTAACACACTGATATATCCCATAACCCTCACTGTAATACTGATATACCCCACACCCCTCACTATAACACTGAGATACCCCACACCCCACATTATAACACTGATATACCCCACACCCCTCACTGTAACACTGATATACTCCACACCCCTCACTGTAACACTAATATACCCCGCACCTCTCACTGTAAAACTGATATACCCCGCACCCATCACTGTAACACTGATAAACCCCACACCCCTCACTTTATCACTGATATGCCCCTTACCCCACACAGTAACACTGATATACCATACACCCCTCCCTGTAACACTGAGATACACCACACCCCTCATTGTGACACTCTGATATACCCCACACCCCTCACTGTAACACTGATATACCCCACAACCCTCACTGTAACACTGATATACCCCACACCCCTCACTGTAACACTGATATACCCCACACCCCTCACTGTAACACTGATATACCCCACAACCCTCACTGTAACACTGATATACCCCACACCTTCACTGTCACACTAATATACTCCACACCCCTCACTGTAACACTGATATACATCACACCCCTCACTGTAACACTGATATACCCCACAACCCTCACTTTAACACTGATATACCCCACACCACTCACTGTAACACACTGATATACCCCACACTCCTCACTGTAACACTGATATACCAAACACCCCTCAATGTAACACTGATATACCCCACACTCCTCACTGTAACACATGATATACCCCACACCCCTCACTGTAACACTAAAATACCACACACCCCTCACTGTAACACTGATATACCCCACACCCCTCACTGTAACACTAATATACTCCACACCCCTCACTGTAACACGGATATACATCACACCCCTCACTGTAACACACTGATATACCCCACACTCCTCACTGTAACACTGATATACCAAACAGCCCTCAATGTAACACTGATATACCCCACACCCATCACTGTAACACTGAGATACCCCACACCCGTCACTGTAACACTGATATATCCCACAACCCTCATTGTAACACTGATATACCCCACATCCCTCACTGTAACACTGAGATACCCCACACCCGTCACTGTAACACTGATATATCCCACAACCCTCATTGTAACACAGATATACCCCACACCCCTCACTGTAACACTGATATACCTCACACCCCTCACAGCAATACTGATATAGCCCACACCCCTCACTGCAACTCTGATATACCCCACACCCTCGCTGCAACACTGATATACCTCACACACCTCACAGCACCACTGACATAGCCCACACCCCTCACTGTAACTCTGATATACCTCACACCCCTCACTGTAACACTGATATAGCCCACACCCCTCACTGTAAAGCTGATATACCCCACACCCCTCACTGTAACACTGATATACCTCACACCCCTCACTGTAATACTGATATAACCCACACCCCTTACTGTAACACTAATATACTCCACACCCCCACTGTAACACTGATACGCCCCACACCCCTCACTGTAACACTGATATACCTCACACCCCTCACGGTAATACTGATAGCACCCACACCTCTTACTGTAACACTAATATACCCCACACCCCTCACTGTAACACTGATATACCCCACACCCCTCACTGTAACACTGATATACCCCACAGTCCTCACTGTAACACTGATATACCCCACACCCCTCACTGTAACACTGATATACCCCACACCCCTCACTGTAACACACTGATATATCCCACAACCCTCACTGTAACACTGATATACCCCACACCCCTCATTGTAACACTGATATACACCACACCCCACACTGTAACACTGATTTACCCCACACCCCTCAGTGTAACACTGAAAAAACCCACACCCCTCATTGTAACACTGATATAGACCACACCCCTCACTGTAACACTGATATACCCCACACCTCCCAATGTATCACTGATATACCAAACACCTCTCATTGTAACACTGATATATCCCACACCCCTCACTGCAACACTGATATACCCCACACCCCTCATTGTAACACTGATATACACCACACCCCACACTGTAACACTGATATACCCCACACCCCTCAGTGTAACACTGAGATACCCCACACCCCACACTGTAACACTGATATAGACCACACCCCTCACTGTATCACTGATATACCCCACACCTCCCAATGTATCACTGATATACCAAACACCTCTCATTGTAACACTGATATATCCCACACCCCTCACTGCAACACTGATATACCCCACACCCCTCACTGTAACACTGATATCAACCACACCCCTCACTGCAACACTGATATACCCCACACCCCTCACTGTAACACTGATATACCCCACACCCCTCACTGTAACATTGATATACCCCACAGTCCTCACTGTAACACTGATATACCCCACACCACTCACTGTAACACTGATATACCGCACACCCCGCACTGTAACTCTGATATATCCCACACACCTCAGCAACACTGATATACCCCACACCCCTCACTGTAACACTGATATACCCCACACCCCTCACTGTAACGCTGATATACACCACACACCTTACTGTAACACTGATATACCGCACACCCCTCACTGTAACTCTGATATATCCCACACCCCTCAGTAACACTGATATACCCCACATTCCTCACTGTAACACTCGTATACCCCACACCCCTCACTGTAACATTGGTATACCCCACACCACTCACTGTAACACTGATATACCGCACACCCCACACTGTAACACTGATATACCCCACACCCCGCACTGTAACACTGATATACCGCACACCTTCTCACTGTAACACTGATATACCCCACACCCCTCACTGTCACACTGATATACCCCACATCCCTCACTATAACACTGAGATACCCCATACCCTACACTGTAACACGGATATAACCCACATCCCTCACTGCAACACTGATATAATCCGCACCCCTCACTGAGATACACTGATATACACCACACCCATCACTGTAACACTGATATGCCCCACACCCCTCACTGTAACTCTGATATATCCCACACCCCTCAGTAACACTGATATACCCCACACCCTTCACTGTAACACTAATATACCCCACACCCCTCACTGTAACACTGATATACCACACACTCCTCACTGTAACACTGATATACCCCGCACCCATCACTATAACGCTGATGTACCCCACACCCCTCACTGTAACACTGATATGCACCATACCCCACACTGTACACTGATGTACCCCACACCCCTCACTGTAACACTGATATACCCCACATCCCTCACTGCAACACTAATATACCCCACACCCCTCACTGTAACACGGATATACATCACACCCCTCACTGTAACACACTGATATACCTCACACTCCTCACTGTAACACTGATATACCAAACACCCCTCAATGTAACACTGATATACCCCACACCCATCGCTGTAACACTGAGATACCCCACACCCGTCACTGTAACACTGATATATCCTACAACCCTCATTGTAACACTGATATACCCCACATCCCTCACTGTAACACTGAGACACCCCACACCCGTCACTGTAACACTGATATATCCCACAACCCTCATTGTAACACAGATATACCCCACACCCCTCACTGTAACACTGATATACCTCACACCCCTCACAGCAACACTGATATAGCCCACACCCCTCACTGCAACTCTGATATACCCCACACCCCTCGCTGCAACACTGATATACCTCACACACCTCACAGCACCACGGATATAGCCCACACCCCTCACTGTAACTCTGATATACCCCACACCCCTCACTGTAACACTGATATAGCCCACACCCCACACTGTAACACTGATATAGACCACACGCCTCACTGTAACACTGATATACCCCACACCTCCCAATGTATCACTGATATACCAAACACCTCTCATTGTAACACTGATATATCCCACACCCCTCACTGCAACACTGATATACCCCACACCCCTCACTGTAACACTGATATCAACCACACCCCTCACTGCAACACTGATATACCCCACACCCCTCACTGTAACACTGATATACCCCACACCCCTCACTGTAACATTGATATACCCCACAGTCCTCACTGTAACACTGCTATACCCCACACCCCTCACTGTAACACTGATATATCCCACACCCCTCACTGTAATACTGATATACCCCACAACCCTCACTGTAACACTGGTATACCCCACACCACTCACTGTAACACTGATATACCGCACACCCCGCACTGTAACTCTGATATATCCCACAGACCTCAGCAACACTGATATACCCCACACCCCTCACTGTAACACTGATATACCCCACACCCCTCACTGTAACACTAATATACCCCACACCCCTCACTGTAACACGGATATACATCACACCCCTCACTGTAACACACTGATATACCTCACACTCCTCACTGTAACACTGATATACCAAACACCCCTCAATGTAACACTGATATACCCCACACCCATCACTGTAACACTGAGATACCCCACACCCGTCACTGTAACACTGATATATCCTACAACCCTCATTGTAACACTGATATACCCCACATCCCTCACTGTAACACTGAGATACCCCACACCCGTCACTGTAACACTGATATATCCCACAACCCTCATTGTAACACAGATATACCCCACACCCCTCACTGTAACACTGATATACCTCACACCCCTCACAGCAACACTGATATAGCCCACACCCCTCACTGCAACTCTGATATACCCCACACCGCTCGCTGCAACACAGATATACCTCACACACCTCACAGCACCACGGATATAGCCCACACCCCTCACTGTAACTCTGATATACCCCACACCCCTCACTGTAACACTGATATAGCCCACACCCCACACTGTAACACTGATATATACCACACGCCTCACTGTAACACTGATATACCCCACACCTCCCAATGTATCACTGATATACCAAACACCTCTCATTGTAACACTGATATATCCCACACCCCTCATTGCAACACTGATATACCCCACACCCCTCACTGTAACACTGATATCAACCACACCCCTCACTGCAACACTGATATACCCCACACCCCTCACGGTAACACTGATATACCCCACACCCCTCACTGTAACATTGATATACCCCACAGTCCTCACTGTAACACTGCTATACCCCACACCCCTCACTGTAACACTGATATATCCCACACCCCTCACTGTAATACTGATATACCCCACAACCCTCACTGTAACACTGGTATACCCCACACCACTCACTGTAACACTGATATACCGCACACCCCGCACTGTAACTCTGATATATCCCACACACCTCAGCAACACTGATATACCCCACACCCCTCACTGTAACACTGATATACCCCACACCCCTCACTGTAACGCTGATATACACCACACACCTTACTGTAACACTGATATACCGCACACCCCTCACTGTAACTCTGATATATCCCACACCCCTCAGTAACACTGTTTTACCCCACATTCCTCACTGTAACACTCGTATACCCCACACCCCTCACTGTAACACTGGTATACCCCACACCACTCACTGTAACACTGATATACCGCACACCCCGCACTGTAACTCTGATATATCCCACACACCTCAGCAACACTGATATACCCCACACCCCTCACTGTAACACTGATATACCCCACACCCCTCACTGTAACGCTGATATACACCACACACCTTACTGTAACACTGATATACCGCACACCCCTCACTGTAACTCTGATATATCCCACACCCCTCAGTAACACTGATATACCCCACAGTCCTCACTGTAACACTCGTATACCCCACACCCCTCACTATAACACTGATATACCCCACAACTCTCACTGTAACACTGATATGCCCCACACCCCTCACTGTAACACACTGATATACCCCGCACCCCTCACTGGAAGACTGCTATACCCAACACCACTCACCGTAACACTAAAATAACACACACCCCTCACTGAAACACTGATTTACCCCACACCCCACACTGTAACACTGATATACCCCACACCCCGCACTGTAACACTGATATACCGCACACCTTCTCACTGTAACACTGATATACCCCACACCCCTCACTGTCATACTGATATACCCCACATCCCTCACTATAACACTGAGATACCCCATACCCTATACTGTAACACGGATATAACCCACATCCCTCACTGCAACACTGATATAATCCGCACCCGTCACTGAGATACACTGATATACACCACACCCATCACTGTAACACTGATATACCCCACACCACTCACTGTAACTCTGATATATCCCACACCCCTCAGTAACACTGATATACCCCACACCCTTCACTGTAACACTAATATACCCCACACCCCTCACTGTAACACTGATATACATCACACCCCTCACTGTAACACTGATATACCCCACAACCCTCACTTTAACACTGATATACCCCACACCACTCACTGTAACACACTGATATACCCCACACTCCTCACTGCAACACTGATATACCAAACACCCCTCAATGTAACACTGATATACCCCACACTCCTCACTGTAACACATGATATACCCCACACCCCTCACTGTAACACTAAAATACCACACACCCCTCACTGTAACACTGATATACCCCACACCCCTCACTGTAACACTAATATACCCCACACCCCTCACTGTAACACGGATATACATCACAACCCTCACTATAACACACTGATATACCCCACACTCCTCACTGTAACACTGATATACCAAACACCCCTCAATGTAACACTGATATACCCCACACCCATCACTATAACACTGAGATACCCCACACCCGTCACTGTAACACTGATATATCCCACAACCCTCATTGTAACACTGATATACCCCACATCCCTCACTGTAACACTGAGATACCCCACACCCGTCACTGTAACACTGATATATCCCACAACCCTCATTGTAACACAGATATACCCCACACCCCTCACTGTAACACTGATATACCTCACACCCCTCACAGCAACACTGATATAGCCCACACCCCTCACTGCAACTCTGATATACCCCACACCCCTCGCTGCAACACTGATATACCTCACACACCTCACTGTAAAGCTGATATACCCCACACCCCTCACTGTAACACTGATATACCTCACACCCCTCACTGTAATACTGATATAACCCACACCCCTTACTGTAACACTAATATACCCCACACCCCTCACTGTAACACTAATATACCCCACACCCCTCACTGTAACACGGATATACATCACACCCCTCACTGTAACACACTGATATACCCCACACTCCTCACTGTAACACTGATATACCAAACACCCCTCAATGTAACACTGATATACCCCACACCCATCACTGTAACACTGAGATACCCCACACCCGTCACTGTAACACTGATATATCCCAATACCCTCATTGTAACACTGATATACCCCACATCCCTCACTGTAACACTGAGATACCCCACACCCGTCACTGTAACACTGATATATCCCACAACCCTCATTGTAACACAGATATACCCCACACCCCTCACTGTAACACTGATATAGCCCACACCCCTCACTGTAAAGCTGATATACCCCACACCCCTCACTGTAACACTGATATACCTCACACCCCTCACTGTAATACTGATATAACCCACACCCCTTACTGTAACACTAATATGCCCCACAACCCTCACTGTCACACTGATATACCCCACACCCCTCACTGTAACACTGATATACCTCACACCCCTCACGGTAATACTGATATAACCCACACCTCTTACTGTAACACTAATATACGCCACACCCCTCACTGTAACACTGATATACCCCACACCCCTCACTGTAACACTGATATACCCCACAGTCCTCACTGTAACACTGATATACCCCACACCCCTCACTGTAACACTGATATACCCCACACCCCTCACTGTAACACACTGATATATCCCACAACCCTCACTGTAACACTGATATACCCCACACCCCTCATTGTAACACTGATATACACCACACCCCACACTGTAACACTGATTTACCCCACACCCCTCAGTGTAACACTGAAAAAACCCACACCCCTCAATGTAACACTGATATACACCACACCCCACACTGTAACACTGATATACCCCACACCCCTCAGTGTAACACTGAGATACCCCACACCCCACACTGTAACACTGATATAGACCACACCCCTCACTGTAACACTGATATACCCCACACCTCCCAATGTATCACTGATATACCAAACACCTCTCATTGTAACACTGATATATCCCACACCCCTCACTGCAACACTGATATACCCCACACCCCTCACTGTAACACTGATATCAACCACACCCCTCACTGCAACACTGATATACCCCACACCCCTCACTGTAACACTGATATACCCCACACCCCTCACTGTAACATTGATATACCCCACAGTCCTCACTGTAACACTGCTATACCCCACACCCATCACTGTAACACTGATATATCCCACACCAGTCACTGTAATACTGATATACCCCACAACCCTCACTGTAACACTGGTATACCCCACACCACTCACTGTAACACTGATATACCGCACACCCCGCACTGTAACTCTGATATATCCCACACACCTCAGCAACACTGATATACCCCACACCCCTCACTGTAACACTGATATACCCCACACCCCTCACTGTAACGCTGATATACACCACACACCTTACTGTAACACTGATATACCGCACACCCCTCACTGTAACTCTGATATATCCCACACCCCTCAGTAACACTGATATACCCAACATTCCTCACTGTAACACTCGTATACCCCACACCCCGCACTGTAACACTGGTATACCCCACACCACTCACTGTAACACTGATATACCGCACACCCCGCACTGTAACTCTGATATATCCCACACACCTCAGCAACACTGATATACCCCACACCCCTCACTGTAACACTGATATACCCCACACCCCTCACTGTAACGCTGATATACACCACACACCTTACTGTAACACTGATATACCCCACACCCCTCACTGTAACACACTGATATATCCCACAACCCTCACTGTAACACTGGTATACCCCACACCACTCACTGTAACACTGATATACCGCACACCCCGCACTGTAACTCTGATATATCCCACACACCTCAGCAACACTGATATACCCCACACCCCACACTGTAACACTGATATACCCCACACCCCTCAGTGTAACACTGAGATACCCCACACCCCACACTGTAACACTGATATAGACCACACCCCTCACTGTAAAACTGATATACCCCACACCTCCCAATGTATCACTGATATACCAAACACCTCTCATTGTAACACTGATATATCCCACACCCCTCACTGCAACACTGATATACCCCACACCCCTCACTGTAACACTGATATCAACCACACCCCTCACTGCAACACTGATATACCCCACACCCCTCACTGTAACACTGATATACCCCACACCCCTCACTGTAACATTGATATACCCCACAGTCCTCACTGTAACACTGATATACCGCACACCCCGCACTGTAACTCTGATATATCCCACACACCTCAGCAACACTGATATACCCCACACCCCTCACTGTAACACTGGTATACCCCACACCACTCACTGTAACACTGATATACACCACACACCTTACTGTAACACTGATATACCGCACACCCCTCACTGTAACTCTGATATATCCCACACCCCTCAGTAACACTGATATACCCCACATTCCTCACTGTAACACTCGTATACCCCACACCCCTCACTGTAACACTGGTATACCCCACACCACTCACTGTAACACTGATATACCGCACACCCCGCACTGTAACTCTGATATATCCCACACACCTCAGCAACACTGATATACCCCACACCCCTCACTGTAACACTGATATACCCCACACCCCTCACTGTAACGCTGATATACACCACACACCTTACTGTAACACTGATATACCGCACACCCCTCACTGTAACTCTGATATATCCCACACCCCTCAGTAACACTGATATACCCCACATTCCTCACTGTAACACTCGTATACCCCACACCCCTCACTGTAACACTGATATACCCCACAACCCTCACTTTAACACTGATATACCCCACACCACTCACTGTAACACACTGATATACCCCACACTCCTCACTGTAACACATGATATACCCCACACCCCTCACTGTAACACTAAAATACCACACACCCCTCACTGTAACACTGATATACCCCAGACCCCTCACTGCAACACTAATATACCCCACACCCCTCACTGTAACACGGATATACATCACACCCCTCACTGTAACACACTGATATACCCCACACTCCTCACTGTAACACTGATATACCAAACACCCCTCAATGTAACACTGATATACCCCACACCCATCACTGTAACACTGAGATACCCCACACCCGTCACTGTAACACTGAGATATCCCACAACCCTCATTGTAACACAGATATACCCCACACCCCTCACTGTAACACTGATATACCTCACACCCCTCACAGCAACACTGATATAGCCCACACCCCTCACTGCAACTCTGATATACCCCACACCCCTCGCTGCAACACTGATATACCCCACACCCCTCACTGTAACAGTGATAAACCCCACACCCCTCACTGTAACACTGATATACCCCACACCCCTCACTGTAACACTGATATACCCCACACCCCTCACTGTAACGCTGATATACACCACACACCTTACTGTAACACTGATATACCGCACACCCCTCACTGTAACTCTGATATATCCCACACCCCTCAATAACACTGATATACCCCACACTCCTCACTGTAACACTCGTATACCCCACACCCCTCACTGTAACACTGATATACCCCACAACTCTCACTGTAACACTGATATGCCCCACACCCCTCACTGTAACACACTGATATACCCCACACCCCTCACTGTAACACTGATATACCCCACAACCCTCACTTTAACACTGATATACCCCACACCACTCACTGTAACACACTGATATACCCCACACTCCTCACTGTAACACTGATATACCAAACACCCCTCAATGTAACACTGATATACCCCACACTCCTCACTGTAACACATGATATACCCCACACCCCTCACTGTAACACTAAAATACCACACACCCCTCACTGTAACACTGATATACCCCAGACCCCTCACTGCAACACTAATATACCCCACACCCCTCACTGTAACACGGATATACATCACACCCCTCACTGTAA
This sequence comes from Pristiophorus japonicus, assembly GCF_044704955.1. Taxonomy (NCBI): domain Eukaryota; kingdom Metazoa; phylum Chordata; class Chondrichthyes; family Pristiophoridae; genus Pristiophorus; species Pristiophorus japonicus. The sequence goes on along the minus strand of NW_027254389.1, from coordinate 421,373 downwards.
CACACTGATATACCCCACACTCCTCACTGTAACACTGATATACCAAACACCCCTCAATGTAACACTGATATACCCCACACCCATCACTGTAACACTGAGATACCCCACACCCGTCACTGTAACACTGAGATATCCCACAACCCTCATTGTAACACAGATATACCCCACACCCCTCACTGTAACACTGATATACCTCACACCCCTCACAGCAACACTGATATAGCCCACACCCCTCACTGCAACTCTGATATACCCCACACCCCTCGCTGCAACACTGATATACCTCACACACCTCACAGCACCACTGATATAGCCCACAACCCTCACTGTAACTCTGATATACCCCACACCCCTCACTGTAACACTGATATAGCCCACACCCCTCACTGTAAAGCTGATATACCCCACACCCCTCACTGTAACACTGATATACCTCACACCCCTCACTGTAATACTGATATAACCCACACCCCTGACTGTAACACTAATATACCCCACACCCCTCACTGTAACACTGATACGCCCCACACCCCTCACTGTAACACTGATATACCTCACACCCCTCACGGTAATACTGATATAACCCACACCTCTTACTGTAACACTAATATACCCCACACCCCTCACTGTAACACTGATATACCCCACACCCCTCCCTGTAACACTGATATACCCCACAGTCCTCACTGCAACACTGATATACCCCACACCCCTCACTGTAACACTGATATACCCCACACCCCTCACTGTAACACACTGATATATCCCACAACCCTCACTGTAACACTGATATACCCCACACCCCTCATTGTAACACTGATATACACCACACCCCACACTGTAACACTGATATACCCCACACCCCTCAGTGTAACACTGATATACACCACACACCTCACTGTAACACTGATATACCCCACACCGCTCACTGTAATAATGATATACCCCACGCCCCTCACTATAACACTGAGATACCCCATACCCCACATTATAACACTGAGATACCGCACACCCCACACTGTAACACTGATATAGACCACGCCCCTCACTGTAACACTGATATACCCCACACCTCCCAATGTATCACTGATATACCAAACACCTCTCATTGTAACACTGATATATTCCACACCCCTCACTGCAACACTGATATACCCCACACCCCTCACTGTAACACTGATATCAACCACACCGCTCACTGCAACACTGATATACCCCACACCCCTCACTGTAACACTGATATACCCCACACCCCTCACTGTAACATTGATATACCCCACAGTCCTCACTGTAACACTGCTATACCCCACACCCCTCACTGTGACACTGATATATCCCACACCCCTCACTGTAATACTGATATACCCCACAACGCTCACTGTAACACTGGTATACCCCACACCACTCACTGTAACACTGATATACCGCACACCCCGCACTGTAACTCTGATATATCCCACACACCTCAGCAACACTGATATACCCCACACCCCTCACTGTAACACTGATATACCCCACACCCCTCACTGTAACGCTGATATACACCACACACCTTACTGTAACACTGATATACCGCACACCCCTCACTGTAACTATGATATATCCCACACCCCTCAGTAACACTGATATACCCCACATTCCTCACTGTAACACTCGTATACCCCACACCCCTCACTGTAACACTGATATACCCCACAACTCTCACTGTAACACTGATATGCCCCACACCCCTCACTGTAACACACTGATATACCCCGCACCCATCACTGGAAGACTGCTATACCCAACACCACTCACCGTAACACTAAAATAACACACACCCCTCACTGAAACACTGATTTACCCCACACCCCACACTGTAACACTGATTTACCCCACACCCCACACTGTAACACTGATATACCCCACACCCCGCACTGTAACACTGATATACCGCACACCTTCTCACTGTAACACTGATATACCCCACATCCCTCACTATAACACTGAGATACCCCATACCCTACACTGTAACACGGATATAACCCACATCCCTCACTGCAACACTGATATAATCCGCACCCCTCACTGAGATACACTGAAATACAGCACACCCATCACTGTAACACTGATATGCCCCACACCCCTCACTGTAACTCTGATATATCCCACACCCCTCAGTAACACTGATATACCCCACACCCCTCACTGTAACACTGATATACCCCACACCCCTCACTGTAACACTGATATACCCCACACCCCTCAATGTAACACTGATATACCCCACACCCCTCACTGTAACACTGATATACCCCACACCCCTCACTGTAACTCTGATATATCCCACACCCCTCAGTAACACTGATATACCCCACACCCCTCACTGTAACACTGATATACCCCACACCCCTCACTGTAACACTGATATACCCCACACCCCTCAATGTAACACTGATATACCCCACACCCATCACTATAACGCTGATGTACCCCACACCCTCACTGTAACACTGAGATACCACACACCCCCCACTGTTACACTGATATACCTCACACCCATCACAGCAACACTGATATACCCCACACCCCTCACTGTAACACTGATATACCCCACACCCCTCACTGCAACACTGATATACCCCACACCCCTCACTGTAACACTGATATACCCCACACCCCTCACTGTAACACTGATATACTCCACACCCCTCACTGTAACACTGATATAACCCACACCACTCAATGTAACACTGATATACCCCACACCCATCACTATAACGCTGATGTACCCCACACCCTCACTGTAACACTGAGATACCCCACACCCCCCACTGTTACACTGATATACCTCACACCCCTCACAGCAACACTGATATAGCCCACACCCCTCACTGCAACTGTGATATACCCCACACCCTCGCTGTAACACTGATATACCTCACACCTCTCACAGCACCACTGATATAGCCCACACCCCTCACTGTAACTCTGATATACCCCACACCCCTCACTGTAACACTGACATAGCCCACACCCCTCACTGTAAATCTTATATACCCCACACCCCTCACTGTAACACTGATACGCCCCACACCCCTCACTGTAACTCTGATATACCTCACACCCCTCACGGTAATACTGATATAACCCACACCCCTTTCTGTAACACTAATATACCCCACACCCCTCACTGTAACACTGATATACCCCACAGTCCTCACTGTAACACTGATATACCCCACACCCCTCACTGTAACACACTGATATATCCCACAACCCTCACTGTAACACTGATATACCCCACACCCCTCATTGTAACACTGATATACACCACACCCCACACTGTAACACTGATTTACCCCACACCTCTCACTGTAACACTGATATACCCCACACCACTCACTGTAACACTGATATACACCACACCCAACACTGTAACACTGATATACCCCACACCCCTCAGTGTAACACTGATATACACCACACACCTCACTGTAACACTGATATACCCCACACCGCTCACTGTAATACTGATATACCCCACGCCCCTCACTATAACACTGAGATACCCCACACCCCACATTATAACACTGAGATACCCCACACCCCACACTGTAACACTGATATAGACCACACCCCTCACTGTAACACTTATATACCCCACACCTCCCAATGTATCACTGATATACCAAACACCTCTCAATGTAACACTGATATATCCCATACCCCTCACTGCAACACTGATATACCCCACACCCCTCACTGTAACACTGATATAAATCACACCCTTCACTGCAACACTGATATACCTCACACCCCTCACTGTAACACTGATATACCCCACACCCCTCACTGTAACACTGATGTACCCCACAGTCCTCACTGTAACACTGCTATACCCCATACCCCTCACTGTAACACTGATATACCCCACACCCCTCACTGTAACACTGATATATCCCACAACCCTCCCTGTACCACTGATATAACCCACACCCCTCACTGTAACACTGATATACACCACACCCCTCACTGTAACAATGATATACCCCACACCCCACACTGTAACACTGATATACCACATACTCCTCACTGTAACACTGATATACCCCACACCCCTCACTGTAACACTGATATACCCCACACCCCTCGCTGTAACATTGATATACCCAACACCCCTCACTGTGACACTGATATACCCCACACCCCTCACTGTAACAGTGATAAACCCCACACCCCTCACTGTAACACTGATATACCCCACAACCCTCACTGTAACACTGGTATACCCCACACCACTCACTGTAACACTGATATACCGCACACCCCTCACTGTAACTCTGATATATCCCACACCCCTCAGCAACACTGATATACCCCACACCCCTCACTGTGACACTGATATACCCCACACCCCTCACTGTAACACTGATATACCCCACACCCCTCACTGTAACACTGATATACCCCACACCCCTCACTGTAACACACTGATATATCCCACAACCCTCACTGTAACACTGATATACCCCACACCCCTCATTGTAACACTGATATTCACCACACCCCACACTGTAACACTGATTTACCCCACACCTCTCACTGTAACACTGATATACCCCACACCACTCACTGTAACACTGATATACACCACACCCAACACTGTAACACTGATATACCCCACACCCCTCAGTGTAACACTGATATACACCACACACCTCACTGTAACACTGATATACCCCACACCGCTCACTGTAATACTGATATACCCCACGCCCCTCACTATAACACTGAGATACCCCACACCCCACATTATAACACTGAGATACCCCACACTGTAACACTGATATAGACCACACCCCTCACTGTAACACTGATATACCTCACACCTCCCAATGTATCACTGATATACCAAACACCTCTCAATGTAACACTGATATATCCCATACCCCTCACTGCAACACTGATATACCCCACACCCCTCACTGTAACACTGATATAAATCACACCCTTCACTGCAACACTGATATACCTCACACCCCTCACTGTAACACTGATATACCCCACACCCCTCACTGTAACACTGATGTACCCCACAGTCCTCACTGTAACACTGCTATACCCCATACCCCTCACTGTAACACTGATATACCCCACACCCCTCACTGTAACACTGATATATCCCACAACCCTCCCTGTACCACTGATATAACCCACACCCCTCACTGTAACACTGATATACACCACACCTCTCACTGTAACAATGATATACCCCACACCCCACACTGTAACACTGATATACCACATACTCCTCACTGTAACACTGATATACCCCACACCCCTCACTGTAACACTGATATACCCCACACCCCTCGCTGTAACATTGATATACCCAACACCCCTCACTGTGACACTGATATACCCCACACCCCTCACTGTAACAGTGATAAACCCCACACCCCTCACTGTAACACTGATATACCCCACAACCCTCACTGTAACACTGGTATACCCCACACCACTCACTGTAACACTGATATACCGCACACCCCTCACTGTAACTCTGATATATCCCACACCCCTCAGCAACACTGATATACCCCACACCCCTCACTGTGACACTGATATACCCCACACCCCTCACTGTAACAGTGATAAACCCCACACCCCTCACTGTAACACTGATATACCCCACACCCCTCACTGTAACACTGATATACCCCACACCCCTCACTGTAACGCTGATATACACCACACACCTTACTGTAACACTGATATACCGCACACCCCTCACTGTAACTCTGATATATCCCACACCCCTCAATAACACTGATATACCCCACACTCCTCACTGTAACACTCGTATACCCCACACCCCTCACTGTAACACTGATATACCCCACAACTCTCACTGTAACACTGATATGCCCCACACCCCTCACTGTAACACACTGATATACCCCACACCCCTCACTGTAACACTGATATACCCCACAACCCTCACTTTAACACTGATATACCCCACACCACTCACTGTAACACACTGATATACCCCACACTCCTCACTGTAACACTGATATACCAAACACCCCTCAATGTAACACTGATATACCCCACACTCCTCACTGTAACACATGATATACCCCACACCCCTCACTGTAACACTAAAATACCACACACCCCTCACTGTAACACTGATATACCCCAGACCCCTCACTGCAACACTAATATACCCCACACCCCTCACTGTAACACGGATATACATCACACCCCTCACTGTAACACACTGATATACCCCACACTCCTCACTGTAACACTGATATACCAAACACCCCTCAATGTAACACTGATATACCCCACACCCATCACTGTAACACTGAGATACCCCACACCCGTCACTGTAACACTGAGATATCCCACAACCCTCATTGTAACACAGATATACCCCACACCCCTCACTGTAACACTGATATACCTCACACCCCTCACAGCAACACTGATATAGCCCACACCCCTCACTGCAACTCTGATATACCCCACACCCCTCGCTGCAACACTGATATACCTCACACACCTCACAGCACCACTGATATAGCCCACAACCCTCACTGTAACTCTGATATACCCCACACCCCTCACTGTAACACTGATATAGCCCACACCCCTCACTGTAAAGCTGATATACCCCACACCCCTCACTGTAACACTGATATACCTCACACCCCTCACTGTAATACTGATATAACCCACACCCCTGACTGTAACACTAATATACCCCACACCCCTCACTGTAACACTGATACGCCCCACACCCCTCACTGTAACACTGATATACCTCACACCCCTCACGGTAATACTGATATAACCCACACCTCTTACTGTAACACTAATATACCCCACACCCCTCACTGTAACACTGATATACCCCACACCCCTCCCTGTAACACTGATATACCCCACAGTCCTCACTGCAACACTGATATACCCCACACCCCTCACTGTAACACTGATATACCCCACACCCCTCACTGTAACACACTGATATATCCCACAACCCTCACTGTAACACTGATATACCCCACACCCCTCATTGTAACACTGATATACACCACACCCCACACTGTAACACTGATATACCCCACACCCCTCAGTGTAACACTGATATACACCACACACCTCACTGTAACACTGATATACCCCACACCGCTCACTGTAATAATGATATACCCCACGCCCCTCACTATAACACTGAGATACCCCATACCCCACATTATAACACTGAGATACCGCACACCCCACACTGTAACACTGATATAGACCACGCCCCTCACTGTAACACTGATATACCCCACACCTCCCAATGTATCACTGATATACCAAACACCTCTCATTGTAACACTGATATATTCCACACCCCTCACTGCAACACTGATATACCCCACACCCCTCACTGTAACACTGATATCAACCACACCCCTCACTGCAACACTGATATACCCCACACCCCTCACTGTAACACTGATATACCCCACACCCCTCACTGTAACATTGATATACCCCACAGTCCTCACTGTAACACTGCTATACCCCACACCCCTCACTGTGACACTGATATATCCCACACCCCTCACTGTAATACTGATATACCCCACAACCCTCACTGTAACACTGGTATACCCCACACCACTCACTGCAACACTGATATACCGCACACCCCGCACTGTAACTCTGATATATCCCACACACCTCAGCAACACTGATATACCCCACACCCCTCACTGTAACACTGATATACCCCACACCCCTCACTGTAACGCTGATATACACCACACACCTTACTGTAACACTGATATACCGCACACCCCTCACTGTAACTATGATATATCCCACACCTCTCAGTAACACTGATATACCCCACATTCCTCACTGTAACACTCGTATACCCCACACCCCTCACTGTAACACTGATATACCCCACAACTCTCACTGTAACACTGATATGCCCCACACCCCTCACTGTAACACACTGATATACCCCGCACCCCTCACTGGAAGACTGCTATACCCAACACCACTCACCGTAACACTAAAATAACACACACCCCTCACTGAAACACTGATTTACCCCACACCCCACACTGTAACACTGATTTACCCCACACCCCACACTGTAACACTGATATACCCCACACCCCGCACTGTAACACTGATATACCGCACACCTTCTCACTGTAACACTGATATACCCCACATCCCTCACTATAACACTGAGATACCCCATACCCTACACTGTAACACGGATATAACCCACATCCCTCACTGCAACACTGATATAATCCGCACCCCTCACTGAGATACACTGATATACAGCACACCCATCACTGTAACACTGATAAGCCCCACACCCCTCACTGTAACTCTGATATATCCCACACCCCTCAGTAACACTGATATACCCCACACCCCTCACTGTAACACTGATATACCCCACACCCCTCACTGTAACACTGATATACCCCACACCCCTCAATGTAACACTGATATACCCCACACCCCTCACTGTAACACTGATATACCCCACACCCCTCACTGTAACTCTGATATATCCCACACCCCTCAGTAACACTGATATACCCCACACCCCTCACTGTAACACTGATATACCCCACACCCCTCACTGTAACACTGATATACCCCACACCCCTCAATGTAACACTGATATACCCCACACCCATCACTATAACGCTGATGTACCCCACACCCTCACTGTAACACTGAGATACCACACACCCCCCACTGTTACACTGATATACCTCACACCCATCACAGCAACACTGATATACCCCACACCCCTCACTGTAACACTGATATACCCCACACCCCTCACTGCAACACTGATATACCCCACACCCCTCACTGTAACACTGATATACCCCACACCCCTCACTGTAACACTGATATACTCCACACCCCTCACTGTAACACTGATATAACCCACACCACTCAATGTAACACTGATATACCCCACACCCATCACTATAACGCTGATGTACCCCACACCCTCACTGTAACTCTGATATACCTCACACCCCTCACGGTAATACTGATATAACCCACACCCCTTTCTGTAACACTAATATACCCCACACCCCTCACTGTAACACTGATATACCCCACAGTCCTCACTGTAACACTGATATACCCCACACCCCTCACTGTAACACACTGATATATCCCACAACCCTCACTGTAACACTGATATACCCCACACCCCTCATTGTAACACTGATATACACCACACCCCACACTGTAACACTGATTTACCCCACACCTCTCACTGTAACACTGATATACCCCACACCACTCACTGTAACACTGATATACACCACACCCAACACTGTAACACTGATATACCCCACACCCCTCAGTGTAACACTGATATACACCACACACCTCACTGTAACACTGATATACCCCACACCGCTCACTGTAATACTGATATACCCCACGCCCCTCACTATAACACTGAGATACCCCACACCCCACATTATAACACTGAGATACCCCACACCCCACACTGTAACACTGATATAGACCACACCCCTCACTGTAACACTTATATACCCCACACCTCCCAATGTATCACTGATATACCAAACACCTCTCAATGTAACACTGATATATCCCATACCCCTCACTGCAACACTGATATACCCCACACCCCTCACTGTAACACTGATATAAATCACACCCTTCACTGCAACACTGATATACCTCACACCCCTCACTGTAACACTGATATACCCCACACCCCTCACTGTAACACTGATGTACCCCACAGTCCTCACTGTAACACTGCTATACCCCATACCCCTCACTGTAACACTGATATACCCCACACCCCTCACTGTAACACTGATATATCCCACAACCCTCCCTGTACCACTGATATAACCCACACCCCTCACTGTAACACTGATATACACCACACCCCTCACTGTAACAATGATATACCCCACAACCCACACTGTAACACTGATATACCACATACTCCTCACTGTAACACTGATATACCCCACACCCCTCACTGTAACACTGATATACCCCACACCCCTCGCTGTAACATTGATATACCCAACACCCCTCACTGTGACACTGATATACCCCACACCCCTCACTGTAACAGTGATAAACCCCACACCCCTCACTGTAACACTGATATACCCCACAACCCTCACTGTAACACTGGTATACCCCACACCACTCACTGTAACACTGATATACCGCACACCCCTCACTGTAACTCTGATATATCCCACACCCCTCAGCAACACTGATATACCCCACACCCCTCACTGTGACACTGATATACCCCACACCCCTCACTGTAACACTGATATACCCCACACCCCTCACTGTAACACTGATATACCCCACACCCCTCACTGTAACACACTGATATATCCCACAACCCTCACTGTAACACTGATATACCCCACACCCCTCATTGTAACACTGATATTCACCACACCCCACACTGTAACACTGATTTACCCCACACCTCTCACTGTAACACTGATATACCCCACACCACTCACTGTAACACTGATATACACCACACCCAACACTGTAACACTGATATACCCCACACCCCTCAGTGTAACACTGATATACACCACACACCTCACTGTAACACTGATATACCCCACACCGCTCACTGTAATACTGATATACCCCACGCCCCTCACTATAACACTGAGATACCCCACACCCCACATTATAACACTGAGATACCCCACACTGTAACACTGATATAGACCACACCCCTCACTGTAACACTGATATACCTCACACCTCCCAATGTATCACTGATATACCAAACACCTCTCAATGTAACACTGATATATCCCATACCCCTCACTGCAACACTGATATACCCCACACCCCTCACTGTAACACTGATATAAATCACACCCTTCACTGCAACACTGATATACCTCACACCCCTCACTGTAACACTGATATACCCCACACCCCTCGCTGCAACACTGATATACCTCACACACCTCACAGCACCACTGATATAGCCCACAACCCTCACTGTAACTCTGATATACCCCACACCCCTCACTGTAACACTGATATAGCCCACACCCCTCACTGTAAAGCTGATATACCCCACACCCCTCACTGTAACACTGATATACCTCACACCCCTCACTGTAATACTGATATAACCCACACCCCTGACTGTAACACTAATATACCCCACACCCCTCACTGTAACACTGATACGCCCCACACCCCTCACTGTAACACTGATATACCTCACACCCCTCACGGTAATACTGATATAACCCACACCTCTTACTGTAACACTAATATACCCCACACCCCTCACTGTAACACTGATATACCCCACACCCCTCCCTGTAACACTGATATACCCCACAGTCCTCACTGCAACACTGATATACCCCACACCCCTCACTGTAACACTGATATACCCCACACCCCTCACTGTAACACACTGATATATCCCACAACCCTCACTGTAACACTGATATACCCCACACCCCTCATTGTAACACTGATATACACCACACCCCACACTGTAACACTGATATACCCCACACCCCTCAGTGTAACACTGATATACACCACACACCTCACTGTAACACTGATATACCCCACACCGCTCACTGTAATAATGATATACCCCACGCCCCTCACTATAACACTGAGATACCCCATACCCCACATTATAACACTGAGATACCGCACACCCCACACTGTAACACTGATATAGACCACGCCCCTCACTGTAACACTGATATACCCCACACCTCCCAATGTATCACTGATATACCAAACACCTCTCATTGTAACACTGATATATTCCACACCCCTCACTGCAACACTGATATACCCCACACCCCTCACTGTAACACTGATATCAACCACACCCCTCACTGCAACACTGATATACCCCACACCCCTCACTGTAACACTGATATACCCCACACCCCTCACTGTAACATTGATATACCCCACAGTCCTCACTGTAACACTGCTATACCCCACACCCCTCACTGTGACACTGATATATCCCACACCCCTCACTGTAATACTGATATACCCCACAACCCTCACTGTAACACTGGTATACCCCACACCACTCACTGCAACACTGATATACCGCACACCCCGCACTGTAACTCTGATATATCCCACACACCTCAGCAACACTGATATACCCCACACCCCTCACTGTAACACTGATATACCCCACACCCCTCACTGTAACGCTGATATACACCACACACCTTACTGTAACACTGATATACCGCACACCCCTCACTGTAACTATGATATATCCCACACCTCTCAGTAACACTGATATACCCCACATTCCTCACTGTAACACTCGTATACCCCACACCCCTCACTGTAACACTGATATACCCCACAACTCTCACTGTAACACTGATATGCCCCACACCCCTCACTGTAACACACTGATATACCCCGCACCCCTCACTGGAAGACTGCTATACCCAACACCACTCACCGTAACACTAAAATAACACACACCCCTCACTGAAACACTGATTTACCCCACACCCCACACTGTAACACTGATTTACCCCACACCCCACACTGTAACACTGATATACCCCACACCCCGCACTGTAACACTGATATACCGCACACCTTCTCACTGTAACACTGATATACCCCACATCCCTCACTATAACACTGAGATACCCCATACCCTACACTGTAACACGGATATAACCCACATCCCTCACTGCAACACTGATATAATCCGCACCCCTCACTGAGATACACTGATATACAGCACACCCATCACTGTAACACTGATAAGCCCCACACCCCTCACTGTAACTCTGATATATCCCACACCCCTCAGTAACACTGATATACCCCACACCCCTCACTGTAACACTGATATACCCCACACCCCTCACTGTAACACTGATATACCCCACACCCCTCAATGTAACACTGATATACCCCACACCCCTCACTGTAACACTGATATACCCCACACCCCTCACTGTAACTCTGATATATCCCACACCCCTCAGTAACACTGATATACCCCACACCCCTCACTGTAACACTGATATACCCCACACCCCTCACTGTAACACTGATATACCCCACACCCCTCAATGTAACACTGATATACCCCACACCCATCACTATAACGCTGATGTACCCCACACCCTCACTGTAACACTGAGATACCACACACCCCCCACTGTTACACTGATATACCTCACACCCATCACAGCAACACTGATATACCCCACACCCCTCACTGTAACACTGATATACCCCACACCCCTCACTGCAACACTGATATACCCCACACCCCTCACTGTAACACTGATATACCCCACACCCCTCACTGTAACACTGATATACTCCACACCCCTCACTGTAACACTGATATAACCCACACCACTCAATGTAACACTGATATACCCCACACCCATCACTATAACGCTGATGTACCCCACACCCTCACTGTAACTCTGATATACCTCACACCCCTCACGGTAATACTGATATAACCCACACCCCTTTCTGTAACACTAATATACCCCACACCCCTCACTGTAACACTGATATACCCCACAGTCCTCACTGTAACACTGATATACCCCACACCCCTCACTGTAACACACTGATATATCCCACAACCCTCACTGTAACACTGATATACCCCACACCCCTCATTGTAACACTGATATACACCACACCCCACACTGTAACACTGATTTACCCCACACCTCTCACTGTAACACTGATATACCCCACACCACTCACTGTAACACTGATATACACCACACCCAACACTGTAACACTGATATACCCCACACCCCTCAGTGTAACACTGATATACACCACACACCTCACTGTAACACTGATATACCCCACACCGCTCACTGTAATACTGATATACCCCACGCCCCTCACTATAACACTGAGATACCCCACACCCCACATTATAACACTGAGATACCCCACACCCCACACTGTAACACTGATATAGACCACACCCCTCACTGTAACACTTATATACCCCACACCTCCCAATGTATCACTGATATACCAAACACCTCTCAATGTAACACTGATATATCCCATACCCCTCACTGCAACACTGATATACCCCACACCCCTCACTGTAACACTGATATAAATCACACCCTTCACTGCAACACTGATATACCTCACACCCCTCACTGTAACACTGATATACCCCACACCCCTCACTGTAACACTGATGTACCCCACAGTCCTCACTGTAACACTGCTATACCCCATACCCCTCACTGTAACACTGATATACCCCACACCCCTCACTGTAACACTGATATATCCCACAACCCTCCCTGTACCACTGATATAACCCACACCCCTCACTGTAACACTGATATACACCACACCCCTCACTGTAACAATGATATACCCCACAACCCACACTGTAACACTGATATACCACATACTCCTCACTGTAACACTGATATACCCCACACCCCTCACTGTAACACTGATATACCCCACACCCCTCGCTGTAACATTGATATACCCAACACCCCTCACTGTGACACTGATATACCCCACACCCCTCACTGTAACAGTGATAAACCCCACACCCCTCACTGTAACACTGATATACCCCACAACCCTCACTGTAACACTGGTATACCCCACACCACTCACTGTAACACTGATATACCGCACACCCCTCACTGTAACTCTGATATATCCCACACCCCTCAGCAACACTGATATACCCCACACCCCTCACTGTGACACTGATATACCCCACACCCCTCACTGTAACACTGATATACCCCACACCCCTCACTGTAACACTGATATACCCCACACCCCTCACTGTAACACACTGATATATCCCACAACCCTCACTGTAACACTGATATACCCCACACCCCTCATTGTAACACTGATATTCACCACACCCCACACTGTAACACTGATTTACCCCACACCTCTCACTGTAACACTGATATACCCCACACCACTCACTGTAACACTGATATACACCACACCCAACACTGTAACACTGATATACCCCACACCCCTCAGTGTAACACTGATATACACCACACACCTCACTGTAACACTGATATACCCCACACCGCTCACTGTAATACTGATATACCCCACGCCCCTCACTATAACACTGAGATACCCCACACCCCACATTATAACACTGAGATACCCCACACTGTAACACTGATATAGACCACACCCCTCACTGTAACACTGATATACCTCACACCTCCCAATGTATCACTGATATACCAAACACCTCTCAATGTAACACTGATATATCCCATACCCCTCACTGCAACACTGATATACCCCACACCCCTCACTGTAACACTGATATAAATCACACCCTTCACTGCAACACTGATATACCTCACACCCCTCACTGTAACACTGATATACCCCACACCCCTCACTGTAACACTGATGTACCCCACAGTCCTCACTGTAACACTGCTATACCCCATACCCCTCACTGTAACACTGATATACCCCACACCCCTCACTGTAACACTGATATATCCCACAACCCTCCCTGTACCACTGATATAACCCACACCCCTCACTGTAACACTGATATACACCACACCTCTCACTGTAACAATGATATACCCCACACCCCACACTGTAACACTGATATACCACATACTCCTCACTGTAACACTGATATACCCCACACCCCTCACTGTAACACTGATATACCCCACACCCCTCGCTGTAACATTGATATACCCAACACCCCTCACTGTGACACTGATATACCCCACACCCCTCACTGTAACAGTGATAAACCCCACACCCCTCACTGTAACACTGATATACCCCACAACCCTCACTGTAACACTGGTATACCCCACACCACTCACTGTAACACTGATATACCGCACACCCCTCACTGTAACTCTGATATATCCCACACCCCTCAGCAACACTGATATACCCCACACCCCTCACTGTGACACTGATATACCCCACACCCCTCACTGTAACAGTGATAAACCCCACACCCCTCACTGTAACACTGATATACCCCACACCCCTCACTGTAACACTGATATACCCCACACCCCTCACTGTAACACTGATATACCCCACACCCCTCACTGTAACGCTGATATACACCACACACCTTACTGTAACACTGATATACCGCACACCCCTCACTGTAACTCTGATATATCCCACACCCCTCAATAACACTGATATACCCCACACTCCTCACTGTAACACTCGTATACCCCACACCCCTCACTGTAACACTGATATACCCCACAACTCTCACTGTAACACTGATATGCCCCACACCCCTCACTGTAACACACTGATATACCCCGCACCCCTCACTGTAAGACTGCTATACCCAACACCACTCACCATAACACTAAAATAACCCACACCCCTCGCTGTCACACTGATATACCCCACATCCCTCACTATAACACTGAGATAGCCCATACCCCACACTATAACACTGATATACCCCACACCCCTCACTGCAACACTGATTTACCCCACACCCCACACTGTAACACTGATATACCCCACACCCCGCACTGTAACACTGATATACCGCACACCTTCTCACTGTAACACTGATATACCCCACACCCCTCACTATAACACTGAGATACCCCACACCCCACACTGTAACACGGATATAACCCACATCCCTCACTGCAACAGATATACTCCGCACCCCTCACTGAGATACACTGATACACACCACACCCTTCACTGTAACACTGATATACCCCACACCCCTCACTGTAACACTGATATACCCCACAACCCTCACTGTAACACTGATATACCCCACACCCCTCACTGTAACACTGATATACCCCACACCCCTCACTGTAACACTGATATACCCCACACCCCTCATTGTAACTCTGATATACCCCACACCCGTCACGGTAACACTGATATATCCCACACCACTCACTGTAACACTGATATACCCCACACCCCTCACTGTAACACTGATATAACCCACACGTCTCACTTTAACACTGACATAACCCACACCCCTCACTGTAACACTGATGTACCCGACACCCCTCACTGAAACACTGATATACACCACACCCCACACTGTAACACACTGATATACGCCACACCCCTCTCTGCAACACACTGATATACCTCACACCCCTCACTGTAACACTGATATACTCCACACCCCTCACTGTAACACTGATATGCTCCACACCCCTCACAGTAACACTGATATACCACACACCTGTCATTGTAACACTGATATACCGCACACCCCTTCCTGTAACACTCTGTTATACCCCACACCCCGCACTAACATCAATATAGACCACACCCTTCACTGTAACACTGACATAACGCACAACCCTCACTGTAACACTGATATACCCCACACCCCTCACTGTAACACTGATATACCCCGCACCCCTCACTGTAACACTGATAAACCCCTCACCCCTCACTTTATCACTGATATGCCCCTTACCCCACACAGTAACACTGATATACCATACACCCCTCACTGTAACACTGATATACCCCACACCCCTCACTGTAACACTGATATACCCCACACACCTCACTGTAACACTGATATACCCCACACCCCTCACTGTTACACTGATATACCCCACACACCTCACTGTGACACTCTGATAGACACCACACCCCTCACTGTCACACTGATATACCCCACACCCCTCACTGCAACACTAATATACCCCACACCCCTCACTGTAACACTGATATACATCACACCACTCACTGTAACACACTGATATACCCCACACTCCTCACTGTAACACTGATATACCAAACACCCCTCAATGTAACACTGATATACCCCACACTCCTCACTGTAACACATGATATACCCCACACCCCTCACTGTAACACTAAAATACCACATACCCCTCACTGTAACACTGATATACCCCACACCCCTCACTGTAACACTAATATACCCCACACCCCTCACTGTAACACACTGATATACCCCACACCCCTCGCTGTAACACTGATATGCCTCACACCCCTCACAGCACCACTGATATACCCCACACCCCTCACTATAACACGGATTTACCCCACACCCCTCTCTGTAACACTGATATACCCCATACCCATCACTGTTACACTGATATATCCCACAACCCTCCCTGTAACACTGATATACCCCAAACACCTCACTGTAACACTGATATACCGCACACCCCTCACTGTAACACTGATATACCTCACATCACTAACTGTAACACTGATATACCCCACACCCCTCACTGTAACACTGATATACCCCACAACCCTCACTGTAACACTGGTATACCCCACACCCCGCACTGTAACACTGATAAACCCCACACCCCTCACTTTATCACTGATATGCCCCTTACCCCACACAGTAACACTGATATACCATACACCCCTCACTGTAACACTGATATACCCCACACCCCTCATTGTGACACTCTGATATACACCACAACCCTCACTGTAACACTGAGAAACCCCACACACCACACTGTAACACATATATACCCCACACCACTCACTGTAACACTGATATACCCCACACCCCTCACTGTAACACTGATATACCCCACACCACTCACTGTAACACTGATATGCCCCACACCCCTCACTGTAACACACTGATATACCCCGCACCCCTCACTGTAAGACTGCTATACCCAACACCACTCACCATAACACTAAAATAACCCACACCCCTCACTGTCACACTGATATACCCCACATCCCTCACTATAACACTGAGATACCCCATACCCCGCACTATAACACTGATATACCCCACACCCCTCACTGCAACACTGATTTACCCCACACCCCACACTGTAACACTGATATACCCCACACCCCGCACTGTAACACTGATATACCGCACACCTTCTCACTGTAACACTGATATACCCCACACCCCTCACTATAACACTGAGATACCCCACACCCCACACTGTAACACGGATATAACCCACATCCCTCACTGCAACAGATATACTCCGCACCCCTCACTGAGATACACTGATACACACCACACCCTTCACTGTAACACTGATATACCCCACACCCCTCACTGTAACACTGATATACCCCACAACCCTCACTGTAACACTGATATACCCCACACCCCTCACTGTAACACTGATATACCCCACACCCCTCACTGTAACACTGATATACCCCACACCCCTCATTGTAACTCTGATATACCCCACACCCGTCACGGTAACACTGATATATCCCACACCACTCACTGTAACACTGATATACCCCACACCCCTCACTGTAACACTGATATAACCCACACGTCTCACTTTAACACTGACATAACCCACACCCCTCACTGTAACACTGATGTACCCGACACCCCTCACTGAAACACTGATATACACCACACCCCACACTGTAACACACTGATATACGCCACACCCCTCTCTGTAACACACTGATATACCTCACACCCCTCACTGTAACACTGATATACTCCACACCCCTCACTGTAACACTGATATGCTCCACACCCCTCACAGTAACACTGATATACCACACACCTGTCATTGTAACACTGATATACCGCACACCCCTTCCTGTAACACTCTGTTATACCCCACACCCCGCACTAACACCAATATAGACCACACCCTTCACTGTAACACTGACATAACGCACAACCCTCACTGTAACACTGATATACCCCACACCCCTCACTGTAACACTGATATACCCCGCACCCCTCACTGTAACACTGATAAACCCCACACCCCTCACTTTATCACTGATATGCCCCTTACCCCACACAGTAACACTGATATACCATACACCCCTCACTGTAACACTGATATACCCCACACCCCTCATTGTGACACTCTGATATGCACCACAACCCTCACTGTAACACTGAGAAACCCCACACACCACACTGTAACACATATATACCCCACACCACTCACTGTAACACTGATATACCCCACACCCCTCACTGTAACACTGATATACCCCACACCCCTCACTGTAACACTGATATACCCCACACCCCTCACTGTAACACTGATATACCCCACACACCTCACTGTAACACTGATATACCCCACACCCCTCACTGTTACACTGATATATCCCACACCCCTCAGTAACACTGATATACCCCACACCCCTCACTGTAACACTGATATACCACACACCCCTCACTGTAACACTGATATACCCCACACCCCTCACTGTAACACTGATATACCCCACACCCCTCAATGTAACACTGATATACCCCACACCCATCACTATAACGCTGATGTACCTCACACCCCTCACAGCAACACTGATATAGCCCACACCCCTCACTGTAACTCTGATATACCCCACACCCCTCGCTGTAACACTGATATACCTCACGCCCCTCACAGCACCACTGATATAGCCCACACCCCTCACTGTAACTCTGATATACCCCACACCCCTCACTGTAACACTGATATAGCCCACACCCCTCACTGTAAATCTGATATACCCCACACCCCTCACTGTAACACTGATATACCTCACACCCCTCACTGTAATACTGATATAACCCACGCCCCTTACTGTAACACTAATATACCCCACATCCCTCACTGTAACACTGATACGCCCCACACCCCTCACTGTAACACTGATATACCTCACACCCCTCACGGTAATACTGATATACCCCACACCCCTCACTGTAACACTGATATACCCCACACCCCTCACTGTAACACTGATATACCCCACAGTCCTCACTGTAACACTGATATACCCCACACCCCTCACTGTAACACTGATATACCCCACACCCCTCACTGTAACACACTGATATATCCCACAACCCTCACTGTAACACTGATATACACCACACCCCTCATTGTAACACTGATATACACCACACCCCACACTGTAACACTGATTTACCCCACACCCCTCAGTGTAACACTGAAAAAACCCACACCCCTCATTGTAACACTGATATACACCACACCCCACACTGCAACACTGATTTACCCCACACCCCTCACTGTAACACTGATATATCCCACACCCCTCACTGTAACACTGATATACCTCACACCCCTCATTGTAACACTGATATACCCCACACCCCTCACTGTAACACTGGTGTACCCCACACCCTTCATTGTAACACTATGATATACCCCACACCCCTCACTTACCTGCCCTGTGAGTGTTTGATGGGACAGTGTAGAGTGTGCTTTACTCTGTATCTAACCCCGTGCTGTACCTGCCCTGGGAGTGTTTGATGGGGACAGTGTAGCGGGAGCTTTACTCTGTATCTAACCCGATGCTGTACCTGCCCTGGGAGTGTTTCATGGGACAGTGTAGAGGGAGCTTTACTCTGTATCTAACCCTGTGCTGTACCTGCCCTGGGAGTGTTTGATGCGACAGTGTAGAGGGAGTTTTACTCTGTATCTAACCCCGTGCTGTACCTACCCTGGGAGTGTTTGATGGGGGCAGTGTAGAGGGAGCTTTACTCTGTATCTAACCCCCTGTACCTGCCCTGGGAGTGTTTGATGGGATAGTGTAGAGGGAGCTTTACTCTGTATCTAACCCCCTGTACCTGCTCTGGGAGTGTTTGATGGGACAGTGTAGAGGGAGTTTTACTCTGTATCTAACCCCGTGCTGTACCTACCCTGGGAGTGTTTGATGGGGGCAGTGTAGAGAGAGCTTTACTCTGTATCTAACCCCCTGTACCTGCCCTGGGAGTGTTTGATGGGACAGTGTAGAGAGAGCTTTACTCTGTATCTAACCCCCTGTACCTGCCCTGGGAGTGTTTGATGGGGACAGTGTAGAGGGAGCTTTACTCTGTATCTAACCCCCTGTACCTGCTCTGGGAGTGTTTGATGGGACAGCGTCGAGGGAGTTTTACTCTGTATCTAACCCCCTGTACCTGATCTGGGAGTGTTTGATGGGACAGTGTAGAGGGAGCTTTACTCTGTATCTAACCCCCTGTACCTGATCTGGGAGTGTTTGATAGGGACAGCGTCGAGGGAGCTTTACTCTGTATCCAACGCTGGTGGTGTTTGAGGGACTTGCTGATCTGACAGATCAGTTAACTGCTGGATCTGTGGGTACCTTTTGCAAATATTGGCCAGCGTTGGGTTAAATTTGAAAAAAAATGATGGTTAAATGAGATGAGGTCTTGTGGGCACATTGCTCGGAGATTTGACTGCCTGTATATTGTGATACATCCCTGCATCCTCAGGTATTGGTATATGTTTAGCTGAGAGAGGCCGGGATGAACCACTTGTGTGTGTGTGTGTGTGGACTAGATGGAGCTTGTAATGTCAGGGAGCGATTGCTGTTCGGGGATTGCTATATTTGTCTGTCGCTCTCCAGCCTAGTGCAAGAGCAGAAATCTATAATGGACTGGGATCTGGTGAAGCAGGTTGTCCGATTGTCGGAAGGTGCAAAGGGGTTGGGAGAGTTATCCATGTATATATCCTCCCCCTCCTCCTCCTCCCCTCTCTCCCTCCCTCCCTCCCTCCCCTCCTTCTCTCCACCTCTCTGTTAATGGACTATGCAGAACGCTTGTATTTATCTGTTTGTCTGCAGCTGCAAATTCAGCAGCCTTCGCTCAGAAGCGACTGCTCATGGCTTGAGAAGACGGGGAGGAAAGCTGCCAGAGGAATAATTCATTCAGGACTAATTCACCCTCCTCGGAAACGTACTGCAACGCTGTGTGTGTTCATGACGAGGTGAGGGAGAGTGTGTGTGTATAATATCTGCACATTTCACACTGCCTGGTAAATGACGAATACTCATCTTTTAATAAGACAGAGAGATTATATTGCCAGCGTCCTGTGTGCCTCTGTTAAAAAGATGCCTTTTTTTTTTAACCAACCAATACATGAAACGGCTGGGTGCTCCTCGCTGGCTGGAATGAAGGGAAGGGTGGGTGGGGGGGTGGATTTGCTGGGGTTTTGTGCATTGTACAGGAATTGAAATGGAATCAAGGTTGTACCAATGAAGGTTAAAGAGGCGACGATGGTCTCAGAATTACTGCATTCTGCATGGACCTCACTGCAAGGCAGAATTTGCATGAATTGACTGCAAGGTGTATTGTGGCAGGGTATTTTTTTGCATGCATGCTTTATAAAGAAAATTGCAATAAAATTGTGGGCTGCTGAAATATCAGCAGTTTGTGTCTCTCGGAGGGATGCAATTGCATTCTGCTGATTTGCAGGTATGTCAGTGCATTGTGCCAGCAATCTATTTCAGCAGGATTTTTTTTGCGGTTTTAATTTGCCCCTTTTGCTAACCACCCCATTTATTCATTTATTTCTGGGCGAACCTTGAATATTGCAATGAAGGTATTTTTTCTTAAACCAACTGCAGGGGAGAGGGCGGGATCGAACCTGCCACTCACTGGAATAAAAGGCGAGAGAGAGACGGAGAGTTGAGGCTGAGGAGGCCAACCTGATTTGCCTGGGAGCCACCCTCTTGCTGGCTGCTGATTGGCTGGGGGAGTGGTGGTTGGGGTTGGCCATTGGCAGACCCTGGGTGGGAGCTGATTGGCTGGCAGCACTGCCCATCGAATCAGCAAGGGAGGTGGTCTCTGGGCTGGACCAGGGCAGAGGGAGGGTGGTGACGGAGGGGGTTTGAGTCCGGGGGGGGGGGTTTGGGTGCATAGCAATGTGTCAAGGCGATTGAGATCGGTTGAGTGAGGGGGCAAACACGCGGCAGATGCAGTATAACGTGACTAAATGTGAAGTTATCCACTTTGGGAGGAAAAACAGAAGGACAAAGTATTATTGAAAGGGCGATGGCTCGGGAAGTGTGCATGTACAGAGGGACCTGGGTGTCCTTGTACACCGGTCACTGAAAGCTGACATGCCGGTGCAGCAAGCGGTTAGGAAGGCCAATGGTCTGTTGGCCTTCATTGCGCGAGGGTTTGAGTACAGGAGCAAGGATGTCTTACTCCAGTTATACAGGGCCCTGGTGAGACCACACCTGGAGTATTGTGTGCAGTTTGGGTCTCCTTACCTAAGGAAGGATATACTTGCCATAGAGGGAGTGCAGTGAAGGTTCACCAGACTGATTCCTGGGAGGGCAGGACTGCCGTATGAGGAGAGATTGGGTCGACTGGGCCTGTATTCACTGGAGTTTAGAAGAATGAGAGGGGATCTCATTGAAAGGTATAAAATTCTGACGGGGTTGGATAGACTGGATGCGGGGAGAATGTTTCCCCGGGGCTGGGAAGTCTAGAACAAGGGGTCACAGTCTCAGGATACGGGGGTAGGAAATTTAGGAGCGAGATGAGGAGAAATGTTTTCACTCCGAGGGTGGTGAACCTGTGGAATTCTCTACCACAGAAGGCTGTGGAGGCCAAGTCACTGAATATATTTAAGGATGGAGATAGATCGATTTCTAGACACAAAAGGCATCAAGGGGTATGGGGAGAAAGCGGGAATATGGTGTTGGGATAGAGGATCAGCCAGGATCATATTGAATGGAGCAGGCTCGAGGGGCCGAATGGCCGACTCCTGCTCCTATTGTCTATGTTTCTGTCAGATGCAACTCCCTAAGGGTCACTTGGCCTATTTCCCAATTCAATGCAAACATTTCTCATCACTGGGAAACATTTGAAGGAAGATTTTTATTTGTGCATCCAGTTCTGGGCCAGCAATGTTTTGTGAATCAACTCAAGACCCTGGAGAGGGTGCGGAGGAGATTGGCCAGAATGGTCCCAGGGATGAGGGACTTCAGTGACTGGGAGAGACAGGAGACCCTGGGGTTATTCTCCTCGGAGCAGAGGAGGCTAAGAACATGAGACCATCAGAAATAGGAGCAGGAGTCGGCCATTCGGCCCCTCGAGCCTGCTCCGCCATTTAATACCATCATGGCTGATCCGATCATGGACTCAGCTCCACTTCCCTGCCCGCCCCCTTATCGGTTAAGAAACTGTCTATCTCTGTCTTAAATATATTCAATGTCCCGGCTTCCACAGCTCTCTGAGGCAGCGAATTCCACAGATTTACAACCCTCTGAGAGAAGAAATTCCTCCTCATCTCAGTTTTAAATGGGCGGCCCCTTATTCTAAGACCATGCCCCCTAGTTCTAGTCTCCCCCATCAGTGGAAACATCCTCTCTGCATCCATCTTGTCGAGCCCCCTCATAATCTTATACGTTAAGGGGAGATTGACCAGGATGGTCCAGGGGATGAGGGATTTCAGTGACGTTTAGAAGCTGGGGTTGTTTTCCTTCGAGCAGTGCGTGAGCAAGAATTTGGCAGATGGAAAGTGTGAGGTCATGCACTTTGGCAGAAAAAAATCAAAGAGTAAGTTATAATTTAAATGGAGAAAGATTGCAAAGTGCCGCAGTACAGCGGGACCTTGGGGTACTTGTGCATGAAACACAAAAGGTTAGTATGCAGGTACAGCAAGTGATCAGGAAGGCCAATGGTATCCTGGCCTTTATTGCAAAGGGATGGGTATAAAAGCAGGGAAGTCTTGCTCCAGTTATACAGGGTATTGGTGAGGCCACACCTGGAGTACTGCGTGCAGTTTTGGTTTCCGTATTTACGAAAGGATATACTTGCTTTGGAGGCAGTTCAGAGAAGGTTCACTCGGTTGATTCCGGGGATGAGGGGGTTGACTTATGAGGAAAGGTTGAGGAGGTTGGGCCTCTACTCATTGGAATTCAGAAGAATGAGAGGTGATCTTATCGAAACGTATCAGATTATGAGGGGGCTCGACAAGGTGGATGCAGAGAGGATGTTTCCACTGATGGGGGAGACTAGAACTAGGGGGCATGGTCTTAGAATAAGGGGCCGCCCATTTAAAACTGAGATAAGGAGGAATTTCTTCTCTGAGGGTTGTAAATCTGTGGAATTCGCTGCCTCAGAGAGCTGTGGAAGCCGGGACATTGAATAAATTTAAGGCAGAAATAGACAGTTTCTTAACCGATAAGGGGGCGGGCAGGGAAGTGGAGCTGAGTCCATGATCGGATCAGCCATGATCGTATTAAATGGTGGAGCAGGCTCGAGGGGCCGAATGGCCGACTCCTGCTCCTATTTCTTATGTTAAGGGGGAGATTGACCAGAATGGTCCCAGGGATGAGGGACGGAAGTGACGGGGAGAGACTGGAGAAGCCGGGGTTGTTCCCCTCGGAGCAGAGAAAGTTGAGGGGAGATTTAATCGACGTGTTCACAATAACGAGGGGTTTTGATCGAGTGGATCGGGAGAACCTGTTCCCCGGGGGGGCAGGAGGGCGGGTAACCAGAGGGACACAGATTGACGATAATCGGCGATGGAACCAGAGGCGGAGATGGGGGAGAATGTGTTTACGCAGCGAGTTGTTGTGATCGGGAACGCGCTGCCTGAAAGCTCGGTCGGAGCAGATTCAATCGTGACTTTCAAACCGGGAATTGGAAAAATACTGGGAGGGGAAATGTGCCGGGGCTGTGGGGAAAGGGGGGGGGGGAGTGTGGGACTGATTGGGGTCGCTCTGTCACCGAGCCGGCACAGCACGGGGCTCGAGGGGCCCAATGGGATCCTGTCATCATCATCATCATCATCGGCAGTCCCTCAGAATCGAGGAAGATTTGCTTCCACTCTTAACACGAGGCCTCACGTGGCTGAACAGTCCAATACGGGAACCACAGTCCCTGTCACAGGTGGGACAGACAGTGGTTGAGGGAAGGGGAGGGTGGGACTGGTTTGCCGCACGCTCCTTCCGCTGCCTGCGCTTGGTTTCTGCACGCTCTCGGCGACGAGACTCGAGGTGCTCAGCGCCCTCCCGGATGCACTTCCTCCACTTAGGGCGGACTGGTCTTTGGCCAGGGACTCCCAGGTGTCAGTGGGGATGTTGCACTTTATCAGGGAGGCTTTGAGGGTGGTCCCTTGTAACGTTTCCTCTGCCCACCTTTGGCTCGTTTGCCGTGAAGGAGTTCCGAGTAGAGCGCTTGCTTTGGGAGTCTCGTGTCGGGGACATGCGGACAATGTGGCCCTGCCCAGCGGAGCTGGTCGAGTGTGGTCAGTGCTTCGATGCTGGGGATGTTGGGCCTGGTCGAGGACGCTAACGTTGGTGCGTCTGTCCTCCCGGGGGGTTTGCAGGATCTTGCGGAGACAGCGTTGGTGGTATTTCTCCAGCGACTTGAGGTGTCTACTGTACACGGTCCATGTCTCTGAGCCATACAGGAGGGCGGGTATCACTACAGCCCTGTAGACCATGAGCTTGGTGGTAGATTTGAGGGCCTGGTCTTCGAACACTCTCTTCCTCAGGAGGCCGAAGGCTGCACTGGCGCACTGGAGGTGTGTAGTTCTATAATTCTATTTCTTTGACACAGTCAGCTGTCAGATCCAACACTGTGGGGCAAGCAGTGACAAAAAGCTTCACCATTTGTCTGAAATCCATCGCTCCGACAATTTTAGGCCACTGTGTTTGTGTCGGAAGGGTTAAAGTGCCTGTTCAGGTAGTGGAGAGGGGGTTACCGGGCAACAGTAGGATGAATAAAAAATCAAATTATAATTTAAATGGAGAAAGATTGCAAAGTGCCGCAGTACAGCTGGACCTGGGGGTACTTGTGCATGAAACACAAAAGGATAGTATGCAGGTACAGCAAGTGATCAGGAAGGCCAATGGTATCTTGGCCTTTATTGCAAAGTGGATGGAGTATAAAAGCAGAGAGGTCTTGCTCCAGTTATACAGGGTATTGGTGAGGCCACACCTGGAGTACTGCGTGCAGTTTTGGTTTCCATATTTACGAAAGGATATACTTGCTTTGGAGGCAGTTCAGAGAAGGTTCACTCGGTTGATTCTGGAGATGAGGGGGTTGACTTATGAGGAAAGGTTGAGGAGGTTGGGCCTCTACTCATTGGAATTCAGAAGAATGAGAGGTGATCTTATCGAAACGTATAAGATTATGAGGGGGCTCGACAAGGTGGATGCAGAGAGGATGTTTCCACTGATGGGGGAGACTAGAACTAGGGGGCATGGTCTTAGAATAAGCGGCCGCCCATTTAAAACTGAGATGTTCTGTAAGGGTTCTCGGGGAGTGTTGTTGTGCCTTGGGTGTCTCACTCTGGGCTTCTGTCCTCACAGCTTATGCCTGGCCTGTGAGGTACCCTGAGTGCTGCAAGAGCACCCCTGGAGAGACTGTGTCCACAGCTTATGAAGTGGGTTTTGAGTCTCGTGCGTCCCCACAGCTTATGCCTAGCCTGTGAGGCACCTGTGAGTGTCAAACACTCATAACCCCTTCTTCCCTAGCCTGTGACACACAGTTGAGCGTTTTCGAGGGGCTCTTAGCTTCCCTTACACTGTTCTGACATGAGACTCCCGATCAGGAGATGTAATACAATAGAACTGAGACAAGGTGATTCCAAGAGGCTTCCAATTTATTTGACAAGGTGTATCTCAACAAACAGCAATACACCAACAAAACAATCCCCCTAAATGCCACTAAACAGACACAACGAAAATCTTTACACCAGTTTCGCAGTACATTGCCCAACCTCCCACCTTTCCTGGCCTAACTGAGTTGGCAGTTCCGGGGACCAGAAGTTATACTCACTACTGCGCCTTCTGCAAGTCTGGTGGTTTGTTTCTTCTATCTTCGGTGTCTTCGGACACTGGTTTTCCTTCAGCGTCGAGAGGCTTGCTGGTTGTTGGATCACGAGGGCAGGGAACCACACAAACTACGTCAGAAACCCCTTTTTAAAGCCAGATTATCCAGTCCGCCTCTCCTGCTGAAATCGATTCTTCCCACTGGTGGGCTTTGTGATTTTGAAAAATGCAACAGTTTTAGATTATTGCGGGTTTTTTTCCACTGATGTTAACCTACTCAAGGTTTGAGTGGGTGTTGATTGGGTTGGCCTCCTGTAGCCATTGTGTGGGCCCTTGGGTTGTTTTGGGTTCCCTAGTTTTCTGAAGGTCTGCATAATTTCCTTCCATCATGTAAACATGGGGAAGACAATAGCCCGATAATGGCGATGAGTCAGTCCCACAGTTTTCGAGCAAGTGCTCCCTCATTGGCTTGAAAGCCCCATGCTTCGGGCTGACTCTGTCCCACTATTGGCCCTCTGGTGTCCTCCCCCATCCAATCACTGCTCTGCCAAGGTCAAACCGTCTCAGTTTCAATTCACATTGCAGCACAGACTGATCCCACAGCCCTTTTCCTTCTGGGTAAAATGAGGGGGTTTTTGTCCTCCCCGACAGATGAGGAGGAATTTCTTCTCTCAGAGGGTTGTAAATCTGTGGAATTCGCTGCCTCAGAGATCTGTGGATGCCGGGACATTGAATAACATTTTCAATAGGCCTCTCCAGACTGGGGGTAATGTACTGACGTGGATAGAGAACTGGTTGGCAGACAGGAAGCAGAGAGTCGGGATAAACGGGTCCTTTTCAGAATGGCAGGCAGTGACTAGTGGGGTGCCGCAGGGTTCAGTGCTGGGACCCCAGCTATTTACAATATACATTAATGATTTAGACGAAGGAATTGAATGTAATATCTCCAAGTTTGCAGATGACACTAAGCTGGGTGGCAGTGTGAGCTGTGAGGGGGATACTAAGAGGCTGCAGAGTGACTTGGACAGGTTAGGTGAGTGGGCAAATGCATGGCAGATGCAGTATAATGTGGATAAATGTGAGGTTATCCACTTTGGTGGCAAAAACAAGAAGGCAGAATATTATCTGAATGGTGGCAGATTAGGAAAAGGGGAGGTGCAACGAGACCTGGGTGTCATGGTTCATCAGTCATTGAAAGTTGACATACAGGTACAGCAGGCGGTGAAGAAGGCAAATGGCATGTTGGCCTTCATAGCGAGAGGATTTGAGTACAGGAGCAGGGAGGTCTTACTGCAGTTGTACAGGGCCTTGGTGAGGCCTCACCTGGAATATTGTGTTCAGTTTTGGTCTCCTAATCTGAGGAAGAACATTCTTGCTATTGAGGGAGTGCAGCGAAGGTTCACCAGACTGATTCCAGCGATGGCTGGACTGACATATGAAGAAAGACTGGATCAACTGGGCCTTTATATACTGGAGTTTAGAAGGATGAGAGGGGATCTCATAGAAACGTATAAAATTCTGACGGGACGAGACAGGTTAGATGCAGGAAGAATGTTCCCGATGATGCGGAAGTCCAGAACCAGGGGACATAGTGTAAGGATATGGGGTAAGCCATTCAGGACCGAGATGAGGAGAAACTTCTTCACTCAGAGAGTTGTTAACCTGTGGAATTCCCTGCCGCAGAGAGTTGTTGAGGCCAGTTCATTGGATATATTCAAGAGGGAGTTAGATATGGCCCTTACGGCTAAAGGAATCAAGGGGTATGGAGAGAAAGCAGGAAAGGGGTACTGAGGGAATGATCAGCCATGATCATATTGAATGATGGTGCAGGCTCGAAGGGCCGAATGGCCTACTCCTGCACCTATTTTCTATGTTTCTATGTTTCTATGGACTATTTCTGCCGAGACTCCCAGCCTGCATAACCATCAACTCATCCAAAACTCGGCTGCACCCGTGTCCTAACTCCACCGAGTCCCGCTCACCCATCACCCGCTGTGCTCACTGACCCGTGTCCTAACTCCACCGAGTCCCACTCAACCATCACCCCCTGTGCTCACTGCCCTGTGTCCTAACTCCACCGAGTCCCGCTCAACCATCACCCCCTGTGCTCACTGACCGACATTGGCTCCTGGTTAAGCAACGCCTCGATTTCAAAATTCTCATCCTTGTTTACAAATCCCTCCATGGCCCTCGCCCCTCCCTATCTCTGTAACCTCCTCCAGCCCCTACACCCCTCCCTATCTCTGTAACCTCCTCCAGCCCCTACACCCCTCCCTATCTCTGTAACTTCCTCCAGCCCATACACCCCTCCTTATCTCTGTAACCCCCTCCAGCCCCACAACCTCCCCCCCCCGAGATGTCTGCACTCCTCTAATTCTGCCCTCCTGACCATCCCTGATTATAATCGCTCCACCATCGGTGGCCGTGCCTTCTGTTGCCTGGGCCCCAAGCTCTGGAACTCCCTCCCTAAACCTCTCCGCCTCTCTCTCCTCCTTCAAGACGCTCCTTAAAACCGACCTCTGACCCAGCTTTTGGTCACCTGCGCTCATTTCTACTTTTGCGGTTTGGTCTCAAATTTTTATGACATAATACTCCTGTGAAGGACCTTGGGATATTTCATTATCATCATCATCACATCGCGGGCAGTCCCTCGGAATCGAGGAAGACTTGCTTCCACTCTTAACACGAGTCCTTAGGTGGCTGAACAGTCCAATACGGGAGCCACAGTCCCTGTCACAGGTGGGACAGACAGTGGTTGAGGGAAGGGGAGGGTGGGACTGGTTTGCCGCACGCTCCTTCCGCTGCCTGCGCTTGGTTTCTGCACGCTCTCGGCGACGAGACTTGAGGTGCTCAGCGCCCTCCCGGATGCACTTCCTCCACTTAGGGCGGACTGGTCTTTGGGCCCAGGGACTCCCAGGTGTCGGTGGGGATGTTGCACTTTATCAGGGAGGCTTTGAGGGTGGTCCCTTGTAACGTTCCCTCTGCCCACCTTTGGCTCGTTTGCCGTGAAGGAGTTCCGAGTAGAGTGCTTGCTTTGGGAGTCTCGTGTCTGGGGCATGTGGACAATGTGGCCCTGCCCAGCGGAGCTGGTCGAGTGTGGTCAGTGCTTCGATGCTGGGGATGTTGGGCCTGGTCGAGGACGCTAACGTTGGTGCGTCTGTCCTCCCGGGGGATTTGCAGGATCTTGTGGAGACATCGTTGGTGGTATTTCTCCAGCGACTTGAGGTGTCTACTGTACATGGTCCATGTCTCTGAGCCATACAGGAGGGCGGGTATCACTACAGCCCTGTAGACCATGGGCTTGGTGGTAGATTTGAGGGCCTGGTCTTCAAACACTCTTTTCCTCAGGCGACCGAAGGCTGCACTGGCGCACTGGAGGCGGTGTTGGACCTCGTCGCCAATGTCTGCCCTTGTTGATGAGAGGCTCCCGAGGTATGGGGAATGGTCCAGCTTAAAGGCGCTATATAAATAGAAGTTGCTTTGAGACAGAAGCCAACCACTGTGTCTCTCTGTGGGCACTGCGTGCGTTAGAAGCAATCAGGCTCTCCTTAATCCCCAGCGCGAAGAACATTCATCCACCATGCGATCCCAAGACAGCCACCATCGCAGCTACCTTCGGCAGGCTGGCACTTGACCAGGCCGAACCCCATCAGCCCAAACCTCGCCAGAGCACATCGCCCACTATCCACCATTAGAAACATGGAAACATCAAAAATAGGAGCAGGAGTCGGCCATTCGGCCCCTCGAGCCTGCACCATTCAATATGACCATGGCTGATCCTCTATCTCAACACCATAATCCCGCTTTCTCCCCATACCCCTTGATGCCTTTTGTGTCTAGAAATCGATCTATCTTCCTCTTAAATATATTCAGTGACTTGGCCTCCAAAGCCTTCTGTGGTAGAGAATTCCACAGGTTCACCCTCGGAGTGAAAACATTTCTCCTCATCTCGCTCCTAAATTTCCTGCCCCGTATCCTGAGACTGTGAGCCCTTGTTCTAGACTTCCCAGCCCCGGGGGGAACATCCTCCCCGCGTCCAGTCTGTCCAACCCCGTCAGAATTTTATACCTTTCGATGAGATCCCCTCTCATTCTTCTAAACTCCAGTGAACACAGGCCCAGTCGACCCGATCTCTCCTCATACGACAGTCCTGCCCTCCCAGGAATCAGTCTGGTGAACCTTCGCTGCACTCCCTCTATGGCAAGTATATCCTTCCTTAGGTAAGGAGACCCAAACTGTGCACAATACTCCAGGTGTGGTCTCACCAAGGCCCTGTATAACTGGAGTAAGACATCCTAAAGGGGGTTCTTCAACGTGTTCGAGCTCCATTTGCCCATCAAACCGGCCCCCCAATCCCCCGCAACCCGTACCCCCTGCACACACCGACCTACATCCGCTCCCGGTCCGGCAACCCATCCCTTGAAAAATTCTCCTCCCCGTCTACAAATCTCCCCTCGCCCCTCCCTATCTCTGTAACCTCCTCCAGCCCCTCCACCCCTCCCTATCTCTGTAACCCCCTCCAGCCCCGACACCCCTCCCTATCTCTGTAACCACCTCCAGCCCCTAAATCCCTCCCTATCTCTGTAACCTCCTCCAGCCCCTACACCGCTCCCTATCTCTGTAACCCCTCCAGCCCCTACACCCCTCCCTATCTCTGGAACCCCCTCCAGCCCCTACATCCCTCCCTATCTCTGTAACCTCCTCCAGCCCCTACACCGCTCCCTATCTCTGTAACCCCTCCAGCCCCTACACCCCTCCCTATCTCTGGAACCCCCTCCAGCCCCTACATCCCTCCCTATCTCTGTAACCTCCTCCAGCCCCTACACCCCTCCCTATCTCTGTAACCCCCTCCAGCTCCGACACCCCTCCCTATCTCTGTAACCCCCTCCAGCCCCGACACCCCTCCCTATCTCTGTAACCCCCTCCAGCCCCTACACCCCTCCCTATCTCTGTAACCTCCTCCAGCCCCCACACCACTCCCTATCTCTGTAATCTCCTCCAATCCCTACACCGCTCCCTATCTCTGTAACCCCCTCCAGCCCTGACACCCCTCCCTATCTCTGTAACCCCCTCCAACCCCGACACCCCTCCCTATCTCTGTAATCTCCTCCAGCCCCTACAACCCTCCCTATCTCTGTAACCTCCTCCAGCCCCCACACCACTCCCTATCTCTGTAATCTCCTCCAGCCCCTACACTCCTCCCTATCTCTGAAATCCCCTCCAGCCCCGACACCCCTCCCTATCTCGCTCACCTCCTCCAGTCCCTACACCCCTCCCTATCTCGCTAACCCTCTCCAACCCCTACACCCCTCCCTATCCCTGTAAACCCCCACCCCACAACCCCCCGAGATGTCTGCACTCCTCTAATTCTGCCCTCCTGACCATCCCTGATTATAATCGCTCCACCATCGGTGGCCATGCCTTCTGTTGCCTGGGCCCCAAGCTCTGGAACTCCCTCCCTAAACCTCTCCGTCTCTCTCTCCTCCTTCAAGCCGCTCCTTAAAACCGACTTCTGTGACCAAGCTTTGGGTCACCTGTCCCTCATATCTCCTCATGTGGCTCTGAGTTAAATGTTGTCTGATTTATGCCTTAGGATGTTTCATAAGAACATAAGAAATAGGAGCAGGAGTCGGCCATTCGGCCCCTCGAGCCTGCTCCGCCATTTAATACGATCATGGCTGATCCGATCATGGACTCAGCTCCATTTTCCTGCCCGCCCCCTTATCGGTTAAGAAACTGTCTATCTCTGTCTTAAATATATTCAATGTCCCGGCTTCCACAGCTCTCTGAGGCAGCGAATTCCACAGATTTACAACCCTCTGAGAGAAGAAATTCCTCCTCATCTCAGTTTTAAATGGGCGGCCCCTTATTCTAAGACCATGCCCCCTAGTTCTAGTCTCCCCCATCAGTGGGAACATCCTCTCTGCATCCACCTTGTCGAGCCCCCTCATAATCTTATACGTTTCGATAAGATCACCTCTCATTCTTCTGAATTCCAATGAGTAGAGGCCCAACCTCCTCAACCTTTCCTCAAAAGTCAACCCCCTCATCCCCGGAATCAACCGAGTGAACCTTCTCTGAACTGCCTCCAAAGCAAGTATATCCTTTCGTAAATATGGAAACCAAAACTGCACGCAGTACTCCAGGTGTGGCCTCACCGATACCCTGTATAACTGGAGCAAGACTTCCCTGCTTTTATACTCCATCCCCTTTGCGATAAAGGCCAAGATACCATTGGCCTTCCTGATCACTTGCTGTACCTGCATACTAACCTTTTGTGTTTCATGCACAAGTAACCCCCGGGTCCCGCTGTACTGCAGCACTTTGCAATCTTTCTCCATTTAAATAATAACTTCTCTTTGATTTTTCTCTGCCAAAGTGCATGACCTCACACTTTCCAACATTATACTCCATCTGACAAATTTTTGCCCACTCACTGAGCCTGTCTGTGTCCTTTTGCAGGATTTTTTGTGTCCTCCTCACAACTTGCTTTTCCTCCCATCTTTGTATCATCAGCAAACTTAAATCCCGACGACAGGTGGCACAGACCGGGCCTGTGTTCCCTCGAGTGTAGAACATTAAGCGACGATCTGATTGAGGGATTTTGAGGGTTTGAGAGGATTAAAGGATTCGATCGGGTGGCTCGAGAGAAACTGTTCCCTCTGGTGGGGGGCAGTCCAGAACAAGGGGACGTCACCTTCACATTGGAGCCCGGCCGTTCAGGGGTGATGTTGGGAAACACTTCTTCACACACAGGGCAGTGGGAATCTGGGACTCTCTCCCCCAAAACACTGTGGATCCTGGGGGGCAATTGGAGCTTTCATAACCGGGATCGATGGGTTTTTGGGGGGTAAGGGTATACATGTTAAAACTCCCTCTACACTGTCCCATCAAACACTCTCAGGTCAGGTACAGCACGGGTTAGATACAGAGTAAAGCTCCCTCGAAACTGTCTCTTCAAACACTCCCAGGGCAGCTATAGCACGGGGTTAGATACAGAGTAAAGCTCCCTTTACACTGTCCCATCAAGCACTCCCAGGGCAGGTACAGGGGGTTAGATACAGAGTAAAGCTCCCTCTACACTGTCCCATCCAACACTCCCAGGGCAGGTACAGCACGGGGTTAGATACAGAGTAAAGCTTCCTCTACACTGTCCCATCAAACACTCCCAGGGCAGGTACAGGGGGTTAGATACAGAGTAAAGCTCCCTCTACACTGTCCCATCAAACACTCCCAGGGCAGGTACAGCACAGGGTTAGATACAGAGTAAAGCTCCCTCTACACTGTCCCATCAAACACTCCCAGGGCAGGTACAGCACGGGTTAGATACAGAGTAAAGCTCCCTCGAAACTGTCTCTTCAAACACTCCCAGGGCAGCTATAGCACGGGGTTAGATACAGAGTAAAGCTCCCTTTACACTGTCCCATCAAGCACTCCCAGGGCAGGTACAGGGGGTTAGATACAGAGTAAAGCTCCCTCTACACTGTCCCATCCAACACTCCCAGGGCAGGTACAGCACGGGGTTAGATACAGAGTAAAGCTCCCTCTACACTGTCCCATCAAACACTCCCAGGGCAGGTACAGCACGGGGTTAGATACAGAGTAAAGCTCCCTCGACACTGTCCCATCAAACACTCCCAGGACAGGTACAGCACGGGGTTAGATACAGAGTAAAGCTCACTCTACACTGTCCCCATCAAACACTCCTAGGGCAGGGACAGCATGGGATTAGATACAGAGTAAAGCTTCCTCGACACTGTCCCATCAAACACTCCCAGGGCAGGTACAGCACAGGGTTAGATATTAGATACAGAGTAAAGCTCCCTCTACACTGTCCCATCCAACACTCCCAGGGCAGGTACAGCACGGGGTTAGATACAAATTAAAACTCCCTCTAAACTTTCCCATCAAACACTCCCAGGGCAGGTGCAGCACGGGGTTAGATACAGAGTTAAGCTCCCTCTACATTGTCCCATCAAACGCTCCCAGGGGAGGTACAGCACGGGTTAGATACAGAGTAAAGCTCCCTCTACATTGTCCCATCAAACGCTCCCAGGG
This sequence comes from Pristiophorus japonicus, assembly GCF_044704955.1. Taxonomy (NCBI): domain Eukaryota; kingdom Metazoa; phylum Chordata; class Chondrichthyes; family Pristiophoridae; genus Pristiophorus; species Pristiophorus japonicus. The sequence goes on along the minus strand of NW_027254389.1, from coordinate 384,662 downwards.
CAGGTACAGCACGGGGTTAGATACAGATTAAAACTCCCTCTACGCTGTCCCCATCAAACAATCCCAGGTCAGGTACAGTACGGGGTTAGATACAGAGTAAAGCTCCCTCGACACTGTCCCATCAAACACTCCCAGGACAGGTACAGCACGGGGTTAGATACAGAGTAAAGCTCACTCTACACTGTCCCCATCAAACACTCCTAGGGCAGGGACAGCATGGGATTAGATACAGAGTAAAGCTTCCTCGACACTGTCCCATCAAACACTCCCAGCTCAGGTACAGCACGGGGTTAGATACAGAGTAAAGCTCCCTTTACACTGTCCCATCAAACACACCCAGGGCAGGTACAGGGGGTTAGATACAGAGTAAAGCTCCGTCTACACTGTCCCTTCCAACACTCCCAGGGAAGGTGCAGCACGGTGTTAGATACAGAGTAAAGCTCCCTCTACACTGTCCCATCAAACACTCCCAGGGCAGGTACAGCACGGGGTTAGATACAGATTAAAACTCCCTCTACGCTGTCCCCATCAAACAATCCCAGGGCAGGTGCAGCACGGGGTGAGATACAGAGTAAAGCTCCCTCTACACTGTCCCATCCAACACTCCCAGGGCAGGTACAGCACGGGGTTAGATACAGAGTAAAGCTCCCTCTACACTGTCCCATCAAACACTCCCAGGGCAGGTACAGCAAGGTGTTAGATACAGAGTAAAGCTCCCTCGACACTGTCCCTTCCAACACTCCCAGGGCAGGTGCAGCACGGGGTTAGATACAGAGTAAAGCTCCCTCTACACTGTCCCATCCAACACTCCCAGGGCATGTACAGCACGGGGTTAGATACAGAGTAAAGCTCCCTCTACACTGTCCCATCAAACACTCCCAGGGCAGGTACAGCACGGGGTTAGATACAGATTAAAACTCCCTCTACGCTGTCCCCATCAAACAATCCCAGGTCAGGTACAGTACAGGATTAGATACAGAGTTAAGCTCCCTCTACATTGTCCCATCAAACACTCCCAACACAGGTACAGCACCGGGTTAGATACAGAGTTAAGCTTCCTCTACACTGTCCCATCAAACACTCCCAGGGCAGGTACAGTACGGTGTTGGATACAGAGTAAAGCTCCCTCTACACTGTTGCATCAAACACTCTCAGGTCAGGTACAGCACGGGTTAGATACAGAGTAAAGCTCCCACGAAACTGTCTCTTCAAACACTCCCAGGGCAGGTACAGCACGGGTTAGATACAGAGTAAAGCTCCCTCTACACTGTCCCATCAAACATTCCCAGGGCAGGTACAGCACGGGGTTAGATACAGAGTAAAGCTCCCTCTACACTGGCCCATCAAACACTCTCAGGGCAGGTACCGCACGGGGTTAGATACAGAGTAAAGCTCCCCTACACTGTCCCATCAAACACTCCCAGGGCAGGTACAGCACTGGGTTAGATACAGAGTAAGGCTCCCTCTACACTGGCCCATCAAACACTCTCAGGGCAGGTACAGCACGTGGTTAGATACAGAGTAAAGCTCCCTCTACACTGTTCCATCAAACACTCCCAGGGCAGGTACAGCACGGGGTTAGATGCAGAGTAAAGCTCCCTCTACAATGTCCCATCAAACACTCCCAGGGCAGGTACTGCATGGGGTTAGATACTGAGTAAAGCTCACTCTACACTGTCCCATCAAACACTCCCATGTCAGGTACAGCAACGGGGTGAGATACAGAGTAAAGCTCCCTCTACACTGTCCCATCCAACACTCCCAGGTCAGGTACAGCACGGGGTTAGAGACAGAGTAAAGCTCCCTCTACACTGTCCCATCAAACACTCTCAGGTCAGGTAAAGCACGGGGTTAAATTCAGAGTAAAGCTCACTCTACACTGTCCCATCAAACACTCCCACGTCAGGTACAGCACGGGGTTAGATACAGAGTAAAGCTCCTTCTACACTGTCCCATCAAACAGTCCCAGGGCAGGTACAGCATCGGGTTAGATACAGAGTAAAGCTGACTCTACACTGTCCCATCAAACACTCCCAGGACAGGGACAGCATGGGGTTAGATACAGAGTAAAGCTCACTCTACACTGTTCCCATCAAACACTCCCAGGGCAGGTACAGCACAGGGTTAGAGACAGAGTAAAGCACCCTCTACACTGTCCCATCCAACCCTCCCACGTCAGGTACAGCACGGGGTTAGATACAGAGTAAAGCTCACTCTACACTCTCCCATCAAACACTCCCAGGACAGGGACAGCATGGGGTTAGATACAGAGTAAAGCTCACTCTACACTGTCCCATCCAACCCTCCCACGTCAGGTACAGCACGGGGTTAGATACAGAGTAAAGCTCCTTCTACACTGTCCCATCAAACACTCCCAGGGCAGGTACAGCATCGGGTTAGATACAGAGTAAAGCTCCCTCCACACTGTCCCATCAAACACTCGCAGGGCAGGTATAGCATGGGGTTAGCTACAGAGTAAAGCTCCCTCTACACTGTCCCATCAAACACTCACAGGGCACGTACAGAACGGGGTTAGATACAGAGTAAAGCTCCCTCTACACTGTCCCATCAAACACTCACAGGACAGGTACAGAACGGGATTAGATACAGAGTAAAGCTCTCTGTACACTATCCCATCCAACTATCTCAGGGCAGGTACAGCACGGGGTTAGATACAGAGTAAAGCTCCCTCTACACTGTCCCATCAAACATTCCCAGGGCAGGTACAGCACGGGGTTAGATACAGAGTAAAGCTCCCTCTACACTGTCCCATCAAACACTCCCAGGGCAGGTACAGCACGGGGTTAGATACAGAGTAAATCTCCCTCTACACTGTCCCATCCAACACTCCCAGGGCAGGTACTGCATTGGGTTGGTTACAGAGTAAAGCTCACTCTACAATGTCCCATCAAACAGTCCCAGGGCAGGTACTGCATGGGGTTAGTTACAGAGTAAAGCTCCCTCTACACTGTCACATCAAACACTCTCAGGTCAGGTACAGCACGGGTTAGATACAGAGTAAAGCTCCCCCTACACTGTCCCATCAAACACTCCCAACACAGTTACAGCACCGGGTTAGACACAGAATTAAGCTCCCTCTACATTCTCCCATCAAACACTCCCAACACAGGTACAGCACGGGGTTAGATACAGAGTAAAGCTCCCTCGAGACTGTCGGGTCCAATACTCCCAGGGCAGGTGCAGAACGGGGTTAGATACAGAGTAAAGCTCCCTCTACACTGTCCCATCAAACACTCTCAGACCAGGTACAGCACGGGGTTAGATACAGAGTAAAACTCCCTCTACGCTGTCCGATCAAAAACTCCCAGGGCAGGTACAGCACGGGGTTAGATACAGAGTAAAGCTCACTCTACACTCTCCCATCAAACACTCCCAGGACAGGTACAGCACGGGGTTAGATACAGATTAAAACTCCCTCTGCACTGTCCCATCAAATACTCCCAGGGCAGGTTCAGCACGGTGTTAGATACAGAGTAAAGCTCACTCTACACTGTCCCATCAAACACTCCCAGGGCAGGTACAGGGCGTTAGATACAGAGTAAAGCTCCCTCTACACTGTCCCATCAAACACTCCCAGGGCAGGTACAGCACGGGGTTAGATACAAATTAAAACTCCCTCGACACTGTCCCATCAAACACTCCCAGGTCAGGTACAGCAAGGGTTTAGATACAGAGTAAAGCTCCTTCTACATTGTCCCATCAAACACTCTCAGGGCAGGTACAGCACGGGTTTAGATACAGAGTAAAGCTCCCTCTACACTGTCCCATCAAACACTCCCAGGGCAGGTACCGCACGGGGTTAGATACAGAGTAAAGCTCCCTCTACACTGTCCCATCAAACACTCCCAGGGCAGGTACAGCACATGTTAGATACAGAGTAATGCTCCCTCCACACTGTCCCATCAAACACTCCCAGGGCAGGTACAGACATGTTAGATACAGAGTAAATCTCACTCTACACTGTCCCATCAAACACTCCCAGGGCAGGTACAGCACGGGGTTAGATACAGAGTAAAGCTCCCTCTACATTGTCCCATCAAACACTCCCAACACAGGTGCAGCACGGGGTTAGATACTGAGTAAAGCTCCCTCTACATTGTCCCATCCAACACTCCCAGGGCAGGTACATCACGGGGGTAGATACAGAGTAAAGCTCCCTCTACACTGTCCCATCAAACACTCCCAGGGCAGGTACAGCACGGGGTTAGATACAGAGTAAAGCTCCCTCTACATTGTCCCATCAAACACTCCCAACACAGGTGCAGCACGGGGTTAGATACAGAGTAAAGCTCTCTGTACACTATCCCATCAAACTATCTCAGGGCAGGTACAGCACGGGGTTAGATACAGAGTAAAGCTCCCTCTACACTGTTCCATCAAACACTCCCAGGGCAGGTACAGCACGGGGTTAGATACAGAGTAAAACTCCCTCTACACTGTCCCATCCAACACTCCCAGGTCAGATACAGCACGGGGTTAGAGACAGAGTAAAGCTCCCTCTACACTGTCCCATCAAACACTCTCAGGTCAGGTAAAGCACGGGGTTAAATTCAGAGTAAAGCTCACTCTACACTGTCCCATCAAACACTCCCAGGGCAGGTACAGCATGGGGATAGATACAGAGTAAAGCTCCCTCTACACTGTCCCATCAACCACTCACAGGACTGGTACAGCACAGGGTTAGATACAGAGTAAAGCTCCTTCTACACTGTCCCGTCAAACACTCCCAGGGCAGGTGCAGCTCGCGGTTAGATACTGGGTAAAGCTCCCTCTACAATGCCCCATCAAACACTTCCAGGGCAGGTACAGCTCGGGATTAGATAGAGAGTAAAGCTCTCTCTACACTGTCCCATTAAACACTCCCAGGGCAGGTACAGCCTGGGTTAGATACAGAGTAAAGATCCCTCCACACAGTCCCATCAAACACTCCCAGGGCAGGTCCAACACGGGGCTAGATACAGAGTAAAGCTCCCTCTACACTGACCCATCAAACACTCCCAGGGCAGGTACAGCACGGGGTTAGATACAGAGTAAAGCTCCCTCTACACTGTCCCGTCATACACTCACAGGGCAGGTACAGCACGGGGTTAGATCTTGAGTAAAGCTCCCTCTACACTGTCCCATCAAACTATCTCAGGGCAGGTACGGCACGGGGTTAGATACAGAGTAAAGCTCCCTCTACACTGTCCCGTCATAACTCACAGGGCAGGTACAGCACGGGGTTAGATCTTGAGTAAAGCTCCCTCTACACTGTCCCATCAAACTATCTCAGGGCAGGTACGGCACGGGGTTAGATACAGAGTAAAGCTCCCTCTACACTGCTTCATCAAACACTCCCAGGGCAGGTACAGGGGGTTAGATACAGAGTAAAGCTCCCTCTACACTGTCCCATCAAACATTCTCTGGGCAGGTACAGCAACGGTTAGATCCAGAGTAAAGCTCCCTCGACACTGTCCCATCAAACACTCCCAGGGCAGGTACAGCACGGGGTTAGTTACAGAGACTACTGTCCCATCCAACACTCCCAGGGCAGGTACAGCACGGGGTTAGTTACAGAGACTACTGTCCCATCCAACACTCCCAGGGCAGGTACAGCCTTGGTTAGATACAAATTAAAGCTCTCTCTACACTGTCCCATCAAACACTCCCAGGGCAGGTACAGTTGGTTAGATACAGAGTAAAGCTCCCTCGACACTGCCCCATCCAACACTCCCAGGGCAGGAACAGCACGGGGTTAGATACAGAGTAAAGCTGACTCTACACTGTCCCATCAAACACTCCCAGGACAGGGACAGCATGGGGTTAGATACAGAGTAAAGCTCACTCTACACTGTTCCCATCAAACACTGCCAGGGAAGATAATGCACGGGGTTAGAGACAGAGTAAAGCACCCTCTACACTGTCCCATCCAACCCTCCCAGGGCAGGTACAGCATGGGGTTAGCTACAGAGTAAAGCTCCCTCTACACTGTCCCATCAAACACTCACAGGACAGGTACAGAACGGGGTTAGATACAGAGTAAAGCTCTCTGTACACTATCCCATCAAACTATCTCAGGGCAGGTACAGCACGGGGTTAGATACAGAGTAAAGCTCCCTCTACACTGTCCCATCAAACACTCCCAGGGCAGGTACAGCACGGGGTTCGATACAGAGTAAAGCTCCCTCTACACTGTCCCATCCAACACTCCCAGGGCAGGTACTGCATTGGGTTAGTTACAGAGTAAAGCTCACTCTACAATGTCCCATCAAACACTCCCAGGGCAGGAACTGCATGGGGTTAGTTACAGAGTAAAGCTCTCTCTACACTGTCCCATTAAACACTCCCATGTCAGGTACAGCAACGGGGTGAGATACAGAGTAAAGCTCCCTCTGCACTGTCCCATCCAACACTCCCAGGTCAGGTACAGCACGGGGTTAGAGACAGAGTAAAGCTCCCTCTACACTGTCCCATCCAACACTCCCAGGTCAGGTAAGCACGGGGTTAGATACAGAGTAAAGCTCCCTCTACACTGTCCCATCAAACACTCTCAGTCAGGTAAAGCACGGGGTTAAATTCAGAATAAAGCTCCCTCTACACTGTCCCATCAAACACTCCCAGGGCAGGTACAGCACGGGGTTAGATACAGAGTAAAGCTCCCTCTGCACTGTCCCATCAAACACTCCCAGGGCAGGTACAGCATGGGGATAGATACAGAGTAAAGCTCCCTCCACACTGTCCCATCAACCACTCACAGGACTGGTACAGCACAGGGTTAGATACAGAGTAAAGCTCCTTCTACACTGTCCCGTCAAACACTCCCAGGTCAGGTGCAGCACGCGGTTAGATACTGGGTAAAGCTCCCTCTACACTGTCCCATCCAACACTCCCACGTCAGGTACAGCACGGGGTTAGTTACAGAGTAAAGCTCCCTCCACACTGTCCCATCAAACACTCACAGGGCAGGTACAGAACGGGGTTAGATACAGAGTAAAGCTCCCTCTACACTGTCCCATCAAACACTCACAGGACAGGTACAGAACGGGGTTAGATACAGAGTAAAGCTCTCTGTACACTATCCCATCAAACTATCTCAGGGCAGGTACAGCATGGGGTTAGATACAGAGTAAAGCTCCCTCTACACTGTCCCATCCAACACTCCCACGTCAGGTACAGCACGGGGTTAGTTACAGAGTAAAGCTCACTCTACAATGCCCCATCAAACACTTCCAGGGCAGGTACAGCTCGGGATTAGATAGAGAGTAAAGCTCTCTCTACACTGTCCCATTAAACACTCCCAGGGCAGGTCCAACACGGGGCTAGATACAGAGTAAAGCTCCCTCTACACTGACCCATCAAACACTCACAGGACCGGTACAGCACGGGGTTAGATCTTGAGTAAAGCTCCCTCTACACTGTCCCATCAAACTATCTCAGGGCAGGTACTGCATGGGGTTAGTTACAGAGTAAAGCTCACTCTACACTTTCCCCATCAAACACTCTCAGGGGAGGTACAGCACGGGTTAGATACAGAGTAAAGCTCCCTCTACACTGCTTCATCAAACACTCCCAGGGCAGGTACAGGGGGTTAGATACAGAGTAAAGCTCCTTCTACACTGTCCCATCAAACACTCTCTGGGCAGGTACAGCAACGGTTAGATCCAGAGTAAAGCTCCCTCGACACTGTCCCATCAAATACTTCCAGAGCAGGTGCAGCACGGGGTTAGATACAGAGTAAAGCTCCCTCTACACTGTCCCATCAAACACTTCCAGGGCAGGTACAGCACGGGGTTAGATACAGAGTAAAGCTCCCTCTACACTGTCTCATCAAACACTCCCAGGGCAGGTACAGTGGGTTAGATACAGAGTAAAGCTCCCTCTACACAGTCCCATCAAACACTCCCATGTCAGGTACAGCAACGGGCGAGATGCAGAGCAAAGCTCCCTCGACACTGCCCCATAAAACACTCCCAGGGCAGATACAGCACGGGGTTAAATACAGAGTAAAACTCCCTCTACACTGTCCCATCCAACACTCCCAGGGCAGGTACTGCATTGGGTTAGTTACAGAGTAAAGCTCACTCTACAATGTCCCATCAAACACTCCCAGGGCAGGTACTGCATGGGGTTAGTTACAGAGTAAAGCTCCCTCTACACTGTCCCATCCAACACTCCCAGGGCAGATACAGCACGGGGTTAAATACAGATTAAAGCTCCCTCTACACTGTCCCATCCAACACTCCCATTGCAGGTACAGCACGGGGTTAGATACAGAGTAAAGCTGACTCTACACTGTCCCATCAAACACTCCCAGGACAGGGACAGCATGGGGTTAGATACAGAGTAAAGCTCACTCTACACTGTTCTCATCAAACACTGCCAGGGCAGGTACAGCACGGGGTTAAATACAGATTAAAGCTCCCTCTACACTGTCCCATCCAACACTCCCAGGGCAGGTACAGCACGGGGTTAGAGACAGAGTAAAGCACCCTCTACACTGTCCCATCCAACCCTCCCACGTCAGGTACAGCACGGGGTTAGATACAGAGTAAAGCTCCCTCCACACTGTCCCATCAAACACTCGCAGGCAGGTACAGCATGGGGTTAGCTACAGAGTAAAGTTCCCTCTACACTGTCCCATCAAACACTCCCAGGGCAGGTACAGCACGTGTTAGATTCAGAGTAAAGCTCCCTCTACACTGTCCAATCAAAGACTCCCATTGCAGGAACAGCACGGGTTAGATACAGAGTAAAGCTCCCTCTACACTGTCCCATCAAACACTCCCATTGCAGGTACAGGGGGTTAAATACAGAGTAAAGCCGACTCTACACTGTCCCATCAAACACTCCCAGGACAGGGACAGCATGGGGTTAGATACAGAGTAAAGCTCACTCTACACTGTTCCCATCAAACACTGCCAGGGCAGGTACAGCACGGGGTTAGAGACAGAGTAAAGCACCCTCTACACTGTCCCATCCAACCCTCCCACGTCAGGTACAGCACGGGGTTAGATACAGAGTAAAGCTCCTTCTACACTGTCCCGTCAAACACTCCCAGGGCACGTACAGCATGGGGTTAGATACAGAGTAAAGCTCCCTCTACACTGTCCCATCAAACACTCCCAGGGCAGGTACAGCATGGGGTTAGATACAGAGTAAAGCTCCCTCCACACTGTCCCATCAAACACTCGCAGGGCAGGTACAGCATGGGGTTAGCTACAGAGTAAAGCTCCCTCTACACTGTCCCATCAAACACTCACAGGGCAGGTACAGAACGGGGTTAGATACAGAGTAAAGATCCCTCTACACTGTCCCATCAAACACTCACAGGACAGGTACAGAACGGGGTTAGATACAGAGTAAAGCTCTCTGTACACTATCCCATCAAACTATCTCAGGGCAGGTACAGCATGGGGTTAGATACAGAGTAAAGCTCACTCTACACTGTCCCATCCATCACTCCCAGTGCAAGTGCAGCACGGGGTTAGACACAGAGTAAAGCTCTCTGTACACTATCCTATCAAACTATCTCAGGGCAGGTACAGCACGGGGTTAGATACAGAGTAAAGCTCCCTCTACACTGTCCCATCGAACACTCCCAGGGCAGGTACAGCATGGGGTTAGTTACAGAGTAAAGCTCACTCTACAATGTCCCATCAAACACTCCCAGGGCAGGTACTGCATGGGGTTAGTTACAGAGTAAAGCTCTCTCTACACTGTCCCATTAAACACTCCCAGGGCAGGTGCAGCCTGGGTTAGATACAGAGTAAAGCTCTCTCTACACAGTCCCATCAAACACTCCCATGTCAGGTACAGCAACGGGCTAGATGCAGAGTAAAGCTCCCTCGACACTGCCCCATAAAACACTCCCAAGGCAGGTACAAGACGGGGTTAGAGACAAAGTAAAGCTCCCTCTACACTGTCCCGTCAAACACTCCCAGGCCAGGTCCAACACGGGGGTAGAAACGGATTAAAGCTCCCTCTCCACTGACCCATCAAACACTCACAGGACCGGTACAGCACGGGTTGGATACAGAGTAAAGCTCCTTCTACACTGTCCCATCAAACACTCCCAGGGCAGGTACAGCACAGGGTTAGATGCAGAGTAAAGCTCCCTCTACATTGTCCCATCAAACACTCCCAGGGGAGGTACAGCACGGGGTTAGATACAGAGTAAAGTTCCCTCTACACTGTCCCATCAAACACTCCCAGGGCCGGTACAGCACGGGTTGGATACAGAGTAAAGCTCCTTCTACACTGTCCCGTCAAACACTCCCATTGCAGGTACAGCACGGGGTTAGATACAGAGTAAAGCTCACTCTACACTTTTCCCATCAAACACTCTCAGGGCAGGTACAGCACGGGGTTAGATACAGAATAAAGCTCCCTCTTCACTGTCCCATGAAACTATCTCAGGGCAGGTACAGCATGGGGTTAGATTCAGAGTAAAACTCCCTCAACACTGTCCCATCAAACACTCCCAGGGCAGGTACAGCACGGGGTTAGATACAGAGCAAAGCTCCCTCTGCACTGTCCCATCAAACACTCCCAGGACAGGTACAGCACGGGGTTAGATACAGAGTAAAGCTCCCTCTACACTGTTCCAACAAACGCTCCCAGAGCAGGTACAGCACGGGGTTAGATACAGAGTAAAGCTCCCTCTACACTGTCCAATCAAACACTCCCAGGGCAGGTACAGCACGGGTTAGATACAGAGTTAAGCTCCCCCTACACTGTCCCATCAAACACTCCCAGGGCAGGTACATGGGGTTAGATACAGAGTAAAGCTCGCTCTACACTGTCCAATCAAACACTCCCAGGGCAGGTACAGCACGGGTTAGATACAGAGTTAAGCTCCCTCAACACTGTCCCATCAAAGACTCCCAGGGCAGGTACAGCACGGTGTTAGATACAGAGTAAGGCTCCCTCAACACTGTCCCATCAAAGACTCCCAGGGCAGGTACAGCACGGGGTTTCATACAGAGTAAAGCTCCCTCTACACTGTCCAATCAAACACTCCCATTGCAGGTACAGCACGGGTTAGATACAGAGTTAAGCTCACTCTACACTGTCCCATCAAACACTCCCAGGGCAGGTACAGCAAGGGTTAGATCCAGAGTAAAGCTCCCTCCACACTGTCTCATCAAACACTCCTAGGGCAGGTACAGCACGGGGTTAGATACAGAGTAAAGCTCACTCTGCACTGTCCCATCAAACACTCCCAGGACAGGTACAGCACGGGGTTAGATACAGAGTAAAGCTCCCTCTACACTGTCCCAACAATCGCTCCCAGAGCAGGTACAGCACGGGGTTAGATACAGAGTAAAGCTCCCTCTACACTGTCCAATCAAACACTCCCATTGCAGGTACAGCACGGGTTAGATACAGAGTGAAGCTCCCTCAACACTGTCCCATCAAAGACTCCCAGGGCAGGTACAGCACGGTGTTAGATACAGAGTAAAGCTCCCTCAACACTGTCCCATCAAAGACTCCCAGGGCAGGTACAGCACGGGGTTAGATACAGAGTAAAGCTCCCTCTACACTGTCCCAACAAATGCTCCCAGAGCAGGTACAGCACGGGGTTAGATACAGAGTAAATCTCCCTCAACACTATCCCATCAAATACTTCCAGGGCACGTACAGCACGGGGTTAGAAACAGAGTAAAGCGCACTCTGCATTGTCCCCATCAAACACTCTCAGGTCAGGTACAGCACGGGGTTAGATACAGAATAAAGCTCCCTCTTCACTGTCCCATGAAACTATCTCAGGGCAGGTACAGCATGTGGTTAGATACAGAGCAAAGCTCCCTCTACACTGTCCCATCAAACACTCCCAGGGCAGGTACAGCATGTGGTTAGATACAGAGCAAAGCTCCCTCTACACTGTCCCATCAAACACTCCCAGAGCAGGTACAGCACGGGATTAGATACAGAGTAAAGCTCCCTCTACAGTGTCCCATCAAACACTCCCAGGGCAGGTACAGCACGGGATTAGATACAGAGTAAAGCTCCCTCTACACTGTCCCATCACACACTCCCAGGGCAGGTACACAACGGGATTAGATACAGAGTAAATCTCCCTCCAAACTGTCCCATCAAATACTCCCAGGGCAGGTACAGCATGGTGTTAGATCTAGAGTAAAGCTCACTCTACACTGTCCCATCAAACACTCCCATGTCAGGTACAGCAACGGGCTAGATGCAGAGTAAAGCTCCCTCAACACTGCCCCATAAAACACTCCCAGGGCAGATACAGCACGGGGTTAGATACAGATTAAAGCTCCCTCTACACTGTCCCATCCAACACTCCCACAGCAGGTACAGCACGGGGTTACATACAAAGTAAAGCTCCCTCTACACTGTCCCGTCAAGCACTCCCAGGCCAGGTCCAACACGGGGGTAGATACTGTGTAAAGCTTCTTTGACACTGTCCCATCCAACACTCCCAGGGCAGGTACAGCACGGGGTTAGATACGGAATAAAGCTCCCTCTACACTGCCCCATCAAACACTCCCAGGGCAGGTACAGCACGGGGTTAGAAACATAGTAAAGCTCCCTCTACGCTGTCCCCATTAAACACTCCCAGAGCAGGTGCAGCACGGGGTTAGATACATAGTAAAGCTCCCTCTACGCTGTCCCCATCAAACACTCCCAGGGCAGGTACAGCGTGGGTTAGATACAGAGTAAAGCTCCCTCTACACTGTCCCATCAAACACTCCCAGGGCAGGTACAGCGTGGGTTAGATACAGAGTAAAGCTCCCTCTACACTGTCCCATCCAACACTCCCAGGGCAGGTACTGCATGGGGTTAGTTACAGAGTAAAGCTCACTCTGCAATGTCCCATCAAACACTCCCAGGGCAGATACAGCTCAGGATTAGATAGAGAGTAAAGCTCTCTCTACACTGTCCCATTAAACACTCCCAGGGCAGGTACAGCCTGGGTTAGATACAGAGTAAAACTCCCTCTACACAGTCCCATCAAACACTCCCAGGGCAGGTACAGCACGAGGATGGATACAAAGTAAAGCTCCCTCTACACTGTCCCATCAAACACTCCCAGGGCAGGTACAGCATGGGGTTAGAAACAGATAACACTCCCTCTACACTGTCCCATCAAACACTCCCAGGTCAGGTACAGCACGGGGTTAGCTACAGAGTAACGCTCCCTCTGCACTGTCACATCAAACTATCTCAGGGCAGGTACAGCACGGGGTTAGATACAGAATAAAGCTCCCTCTACACTGTCCCATCAAACACTCGCAGGGCTGTTACAGCACGGGGTTAGATACGGAATAAAGCTCCCTCTGCACTGCCCCATCAAACACTCCCAGGGCAGGTACAGCATGGGGTTAGAAACAGAGTAAAGCTCACTCGACACTGTCCCATCAAACACTCCCAGGGCAGGTACAGCACGGGATTAGATACAGAGTAAATCTCCCTCTAAACTGTCCCATCAAATACTCCCAGGACAGGTACAGCATGGTGTTAGATCTAGAGTAAATCTCACTCTGCACTGTCCCATCAAACTATCTCAGGGCAGGTACAGCATGGGTTTAGATACAGAGCAAAGCTCCCTCTACACTGTCCCATCAAACACTCCCAGGGCAGTTACAGCACGGGTTCGATACAGAGTAAAGCTCCCTCTACACTGTCCCATCAAAAACTCCCAGGACAGGGACAGCATGGGGTTAGATACAGAGTAAAGCTCACTCTACACTGTCCCGATCAAACACTGCCAGGGCAGGTACAGCACGGGGTTAGATACAGAGTAAAGCACACTCTATACTGTCCCATCCAACACTCCCACGTCAGGTACAGCACGGGGTTAGATACAGAGTAAAGCTCCCTCTTCACTGTCCTATCAAACACTCTCAGGGCAGGTACAGAACGGGGTTAGATACAGAGTAAAGCTCCTTCTACACTGTCCCGTCAAACACTCAAAGGGCAAGAACCTCACGGGTTAGTTACAGATTAAAGCTCCCTCAACACTATCCCATCAAACACTCCCAGTGCAGGTACAGCACGGTGTTCGATATGGAGTAAAGCTCCCTCAACACTGTCCCATCAAACACTCCCAGGGCAGGTACAGCACGGTGTTCGATATGGAGCAAAGCTCCCTCTGCACTGTCCCATCAAACACCCCCAGGGCAGGTACAGCACGGTGTTCGATATGGAGTAAAGCTCCCTCTGCACTGTCCCATCAAACACCCCCAGGGCAGGTACAGCACGGTGTTCGATATGGAGTAAAGCTCCCTCAACACTGTCCCATCAAACACTCCCAGGGCAGGTACAGCACGGTGTTAGATATGGATTAAAGCTCCCTCTACACTGTCCCATCAAACACTCCCAGGGCAGGTACAGCACGGGGTTAGATTTCGAGTAAAGTTCACTCTACACAGTCCCATCCAACACTCCCAGGGCAGGTACTGCATGGGGTTTAGTTACAGAGTAAAGCTCACTCTGCAATGTCCCATCAAACACTCCCAGGGCAGATACAGCTCGGGATTAGATAGAGAGTAAAGCTCTCTCTACACTGTCCCATTAAACACTCCCAGGGCAGGTACAGCCTGGGTAAGATACAGAGTAAAACTCCCTCTACACAGTCCCATCAAACACTCCCAGGGCAGGTACAGCATGGGGTTAGAAACAGAGTAACACTCCCTCTACACTGTCCCATCAAACACTCCCAGGTCAGGTACAGCATGGGGTTAGCGACAGAGTAACGCTCCCTCTGCACTGTCACATCAAACTATCTCAGGGCAGGTACAGCACGGGGTTAGATACAGAATAAAGCTCCCTCTACACTGTCCCATCAAACACTCGCAGGGCTGGTACAGCACGGGGTTAGATACGGAATAAAGCTCCCTCTGCACTGCCCCATCAAACACTCCCAGGGCAGGTACAGCATGGGGTTAGAAACAGAGTAAAGCTCCCTCGACACTGTCCCATCAAACACTCCCAGGGCAGGTACAGCACGGGATTAGATACAGAGTAAATCTCCCTCTAAACTGTCCCATCAAATACTCCCAGGACAGGTACGGCATGGTGTTAGATCTAGAGTAAAGCTCACTCTACACTGTCCCATCAAACTATCTCAGGGCAGGTACAGCATGGGTTTAGATACAGAGCAAAGCTCCCTCTACACTGTCCCATCAAACACTCCCAGGGCAGGTACAGCACGGGTTCGATACAGAGTAAAGCTCCCTCTACACTGTCCCATCAAACACTCCCAGGGCAGTTGCAGCACGGGTTCGATACAGAGTAAAGCTCCCTCGACACTGTCCCATCAAAAACTCCCAGGACAGGGACAGCATGGGGTTAGATACAGAGTAAAGCTCACTCTACACTGTCCCGATCAAACACTGCCAGGGCAGGTACAGCACGGGGTTAGATACAGAGTAAAGCTCCCTCTACACTGTCCTATCAAACACTCTCAGGGCAGGTACAGCACGGGGTTAGATTCAGAATAAAGCTCCCTCAACACTATCCCATCAAACACTCCCAGGGCAGGTACAGCATGGGGTTAGATACAGAGTAAAGCTCTCTGTACACTATCCCATCAAACTATCTCAGGGCAGGTACAGCACGGGGTTAGATACAGAATAAAGCTCCCTCAACACTATCCCATCAAACACTCCCAGGGCAGGTACAGCACGGTATTCGATATGGAGTAAGGCCCCCTCTGCACTGTCCCATCAAACACCCCCAGGGCAGGTACAGCACGGTGTTCGATATGGAGTAAAGCTCCCTCAACACTGTCCCATCAAACACTCCCAGGGCAGGTACAGCACGGTGTTAGATATGGATTAAAGCTCCCTCTACACTGTCCCATCAAACACTCCCAGGGCAGGTACAGCACGGGGTTAGATACAGAATAAAGCTCCCTCAACACTATCCCATCAAACACTCCCAGGGCAGGTACAGCACGGGGTTAGATACAGAGTGAAGCTCCCTCGACACTGTCCCATCAAACACTCCCAGGGCAGGTACAGCATGGGGTTAGATACAGAATAAAGCTCCCTCAACACTATCCCATCAAACACTCCCAGGGCAGGTGCAGCACGGGGTTAGATACAGAGTGAAGCTCCCTCTACACTGTCCCATCAAACACTCCCAGGGCAGGTACAGCATGGGGTTAGATACAGAGTAAAGCTCACTCTACACTGTCCCATCCATCACTCCCAGTGCAAGTGCAGCACGGGGTTAGATACAGAGTAAAGCTCCCTCTACACTGTCCCATCAAACACTCCCAGGGCAGGTACAGCACGGGGTTAGATACAGAGTAAAGCTCCCTCTACATTGTCCCATCAACCACTCAATGGACTGATACAGCACAGGGTTAGATACATAGTAAAGCTCCCTCTACGCTGTCCCCATTAAACACTCCCAGAGCAGGTGCAGCACGGGGTTAGATACAGAGTAAAGCTGACTCTACATTGTCCCATCAACCACTCAATGGACTGATACAGCACAGGGTTAGATACATAGTAAAGCTCCCTCTACGCTGTCCCCATTAAACACTCCCAGAGCAGGTGCAGCACGGGGTTAGATACAGAGTAAAGCTCCCTCTACACTGTCCCATCAAACACTCCCAGGGCAGGTACAGCACGGGGTTAGATACAGAGTAATGCTCCATTTACACTGCCCCATAAAACACTCCCAGGTCAGGTACAGCATGGGGTTAGATACAGAGTAAAGCTCACTCTACACTGTCCCATCCATCACTCCCAGTGCAAGTGCAGCACGGGGTTAGATACAGAGTAAAGCTCTCTGTACACTGTCCCATCAAACACTCCCAGGGCAGGTACAGAACGGGATTAGATACAGAGTAAAGCTCCCTCTACACTGTCCCATCAAACACTCCCAGGGCAGGTACAGCCTGGGTAAGATACAGAGTAAAACTCCCTCTACACAGTCCCATCAAACACTCCCAGGGCAGGTACAGCATGGGGTTAGAAACAGAGTAACACTCCCTCTACACTGTCCCATCAAACACTCCCAGGTCAGGTACAGCATGGGGTTAGAAACAGAGTAAAGCTCCCTCTACACTGTTCCATCAAACACTCCCAGGGCAGGTACAGCACGGGGTTAGATACAGAGTGAAGCTCCCTCTACACTGTCCCATCAAACACTCCCAGGGCAGGTACAGCAGGGGTTAGATACAGAGTAAAGCTCACTCTACACTGTCCCATCCATCACTCCCAGTGCAAGTGCAGCACGGGGTTAGATACAGAGTAAAGCTCCCTCTACACTGTCCCATCAAACACTCCCAGGGCAGGTACAGCACGGGATTAGTTACAGAGTAAATCTCCCTCTAAACTGTCCCATCAAATACTCCCAGGCAGGTACAGCATGGTGTTAGATCTAGAGTAAAGCTCACTCTACACTGTCTCATCAAACACTCCCAGGGCAGGTACAGCACGGGGTTGGAGACAGAATAAAGTGCAGTCTACACTGTCCCCATCAAACACTCTCAGGTCATGTACAGCACAGGGTTAGATACATAGTAAAGCTCCCTCTACACTGTCCCGTCAAACACTCCCAGTGCAGGTCCAACACGGGGGTAGATACAGAGTAAAGCTCCCTCTACACTGTCCCATCAAACACTCCCAGGGCAGGTGCAGCACGAGTTTAGATATAGAGTTATGCTCCCTCTACACTGTCCCCATCAAACTATCTCAGAGCAGGTGCAGCATGGGTTGAGATACAGAGTAAAGCTCCCTCTACACTGTTCCATCAAACAGTCCCAAGGCAGGTACAGCACGGGTTAGATACACAGTAAAGCTCCCTCGACACTGTCCAATCAAACACTCCCATTGCAGGTACAGCACGGGGTTAGATACAGAGTAAAGCTCACTCTACACTGTCCTATCAAACACTCTCAGGGCAGGTACAGCATGGGGTTATATACAGAGTAAAGCTCCCTCTACACTGTCCCATCAAACACTCCCAGGGCAGGTACAGGGGGTTAGATACAGAGTAAAGCTCTCTGTACACTGTCCCATCAATCACTTGCAGGGCAGGTACAGAACAGAGTTAGATACAGAGTAAAGCTCGCTCTGTACTGTCCCGTTAAACAATCCCAGGGCAGGAACAGGGGGTTAAATAGAGAGTAAAGCTCCCTCTACACTGTCCCATTAAACATTCCCAGGGCAGGTGCAGCCTGGTTTAGATACAGAGTAAAGCTCCCTCTGCACAGTTTCATCAAACACTCCCATGTCAGGGACAGCAACGGGCTAGATGCAGAGTAAAGCACCCTCGACACTGCCCCATAAAACACTCCCAGGGCAGGTACAGCACGGGGTTAGATACAGAGTAAAGGTCCCTCTACACTGTCCCATCAAACACTCCCAGGGCAGGTACAGAATGGGGTTAGATACAGAGTAAAGCTCGCTCTACACTGTCCCGTCAAACACTCCCAGGGCAGGAACAGGGGGTTAGATAGAGAGTAAAGCTCCCTCTACACTGTCCCATTAAACACTCCCAGGGCAGGTGCAGCATTGTTTAGATACAGAGTAAAGCTCCCTCTGCACAGTTTCATCAAACACTCCCATGTCAGGGACAGCAACGGGCTAGATACAGAGTAAAGCACCCTCGACACTGCCCCATAAAACACTCCCAGGGCAGGTACAGCACGGGGTTAGATACAGAGTAAAGCTCGCTCTACACTGTCCCATCAAACACTCCCAGGGCAGGTACAGAATGGGGTTAGATACAGAGTAAAGCTCGCTCTACACTGTCCCGTCAAACACTCCCAGGGCAGGAACAGGGGGTTAGATAGAGAGTAAAGCTCCCTCTACACTGTCCCATTAAACACTCCCAGGGCAGGTGCAGCATTGTTTAGATACAGAGTAAAGCTCCCTCTGCACAGTTTCATCAAACACTCCCATGTCAGGGACAGCAACGGGCTAGATGCAGAGTAAAGCACCCTCGACACTGCCCCATAAAACACTCCCAGGGCAGGTACAGCACGGGGTTAGATACAGAGTAAAGCTCCCTCTACATTGTCTCATCAAACAGTCACAGGACCAGTACAGCACGGGGTTAGATACAGAGTAAAGTTCCCTCTACACTGTTCCATCAAACACTCGCAGGGCAGGTACAGCACGGCGTTAGATACAGAGTAAAGCTCCCTCTACACTGTCCCATCAAACACTCGCAGGGCAAGGACACCACGGGGTTAGATACAGAGTAAAGCTCTCTGTACACTGTCCCATCAAACACTCCCAGGGCAGGTACAGCGTGGGTTAGATACAGAGTAAAGCTCCCTCTACACTGTCCCATCAAACACTCCCAGGGCAGGTACAGCACGGGGTTAGATTTCGAGTAAAGTTCACTCGACACAGTCCCATCCAACACTCCCAGGGCAGGTACTGCATGGGGTTAGTTACAGAGTAAAGCTCACTCTGCAATGTCCCATCAAACACTCCCAGGGCAGATACAGCTCGGGATTAGATAGAGAGTAAAGCTCTCTCTACACTGTCCCATTAAACACTCCCAGGGCAGGTACAGCCTGGGTTAGATACAGAGTAAAACTCCCTCTACACAGTCCCATCAAACACTCCCAGGGCAGGTACAGCACGAGGATGGATACAAAGTAAAGCTCCCTCTACACTGTCCCATCAAACACTCCCAGGGCAGGTACAGCATGGGGTTAGAAACAGATAACACTCCCTCTACACTGTCCCATCAAACACTCCCAGGTCAGGTACAGCACGGGGTTAGCTACAGAGTAACGCTCCCTCTGCACTCTCACATCAAACTATCTCAGGGCAGGTACAGCACGGGGTTAGATACAGAATAAAGCTCCCTCTACACTGTCACATCAAACTATCTCAGGGCAGGTACAGCACGGGGTTAGATACAGAATAAAGCTCCCTCGACACTGTCCCATCAAACACTCGCAGGGCTGGTACAGCACGGGGTTAGATACGGAATAAAGCTCACTCTACACTGTCCCATCAAACTATCTCAGGGCAGGTACAGCATGGGTTTAGATACAGAGCAAAGCTCCCTCTACACTGTCCCATCAAACACTCCCAGGGCAGTTACAGCACGGGTTCGATACAGAGTAAAGCTCCCTCGACACTGTCCCATCAAAAACTCCCAGGACAGGGACAGCATGGGGTTAGATACAGAGTAAAGCTCACTCTACACTGTCCTATCAAACACTCTCAGGGCAGGTACAGAACGGGGTTAGATACAGAGTAAAGCTCCCTCTACACTGTCCCATCAAACACTCCCAGGGCAGGTACAGCACGGGGTTAGATTTCGAGTAAAGTTCACTCTACACTGTCCCATCCAACACTCTCAGAGCAGGTACTGCATGGGTTTAGTTACAGAGTAAAGGTCACTCTGCAATGTCCCATCAAACACTCCCAGGGCAGGTACAGCTCGGGATTAGACAGAGAGTAAAGCTCTCTCTAAACTTTCCCATTAAATACTCCCAGGACAGGTACAGCCTGGGTTAGATACAGAGTAAAACTCCCTCTATACAGTCCCATCACACACTCCCAGGGCAGGTACAGCACGAGGTTGGATACAAAGCAAAGCTCCCTCTACACTGTCCCATCAAACACTCCCTGGGCAGGTACAGCATGGGGTTAGATACAGAGTAAAGCTCCCTCGACACTGTCCCATCAAACACTCCCAGGGCAGTTACAGCATGGGGTTAGATACAGAGTAAAGCTCCCTCTGCACTGTCCCATCAAACACTCCCAGGGCAGGTACAGCACGGGGTTAGATACAGAGTAAAGCTCCCTCAATAATATCCCATCAAACACTCCCAGGGCAGGTACAGCATGGGGTTAATACAGAGTAAAGCTCCCTCTACACTGCCCCATCAAACACTCCCAGGGCAGGTACAGCACGGGGTTAGATACAGAGTAAAGCTCACTCTGCACTGTCCCCATCAAACACTCCCAGGGCTGGTACAGCACGGGGTTAGATACACAGTAAAGCTCCCTCTACATTGTCCCATCAACCACTCAATGGACTGATACAGCACAGGGTTAGATACATAGTAAAGCTCCCTCTACGCTGTCCCCATTAAACACTCCCAGAGCAGGTGCAGCACGGGGTTAGATACAGAGTAAAGCTCCCTCTACATTGTCCCATCAACCACTCAATGGACTGATACAGCACAGGGTTAGATACATAGTAAAGCTCCCTCTACGCTGTCCCCATTAAACACTCCCAGAGCAGGTGCAGCACGGGGTTAGATACAGAGTAAAGCTCCCTCTACACTGTCCCATCAAACACTCCCAGGGCAGGTACAGCACGGGGTTAGATACAGAGTAATGCTCCATTTACACTGCCCCATAAAACACTCCCAGGTCAGGTGCAGCACGGGGTTAGATACAGAGTAAAGCTCTCTGTACACTATCCCATCAAACTATCTCAGGGCAGGTACAGCATGGTGTTAGATACAGAGTAAAGCTCACTCTACACTGTCCCATCCATCACTCCCAGTGCAAGTGCAGCACGGGGTTAGATACAGAGTAAAGCTCTCTGTACACTGTCCCATCAAACACTCCCAGGGCAGGTACAGAACGGGATTAGATACAGAGTAAAGCTCCCTCTACACTGTCCCATCAAACACTCCCAGGGCAGGTACAGCACGGGATTAGATACAGAGTAAATCTCCCTCTAAACTGTCCCATCAAATACTCCCAGGCAGGTACAGCATGGTGTTAGATCTCGAGTAAAGCTCCCTCAACACTGTCCCATCAAACACTCCCAGGGCAGGTATAGCACGGTATTCGATATGGAGTAAAGCTCCCTCTGCACTGTCCCATCAAACACCCCCAGGGCAGGTACAGCACGGTGTTCGATATGGAGTAAAGCTCCCTCAACACTGTCCCATCAAACACTCCCAGGGCAGGTACAGCACGGTGTTAGATATGGATTAAAGCTCCCTCTACACTGTCCCATCAAACACTCCCAGGGCAGGTACAGCACGGGGTTAGATACAGAATAAAGCTCCCTCAACACTATCCCATCAAACACTCCCAGGGCAGGTACAGCACGGGGTTAGATACAGAGTGAAGCTCCCTCGACACTGTCCCATCAAACACTCCCAGGGCAGGTACAGCACGGGGTTAGATACAGAATAAAGCTCCCTCAACACTATCCCATCAAACACTCCCAGGGCAGGTACAGCACGGGGTTAGATACAGAGTGAAGCTCCCTCTACACTGTCCCATCAAACACTCCCAGGGCAGGTACAGCATGGGGTTAGATACAGAGTAAAGCTCACTCTACACTGTCCCATCCATCACTCCCAGTGCAAGTGCAGCACGGGGTTAGATACAGAGTAAAGCTCCCTCTACACTGTCCCATCAAACACTCCCAGGGCAGGTACAGCACGGGATTAGTTACAGAGTAAATCTCCCTCTAAACTGTCCCATCAAATACTCCCAGGCAGGTACAGCATGGTGTTAGATCTAGAGTAAAGCTCACTCTACACTGTCTCATCAAACACTCCCAGGGCAGGTACAGCACGGGGTTGGAGACAGAATAAAGTGCAGTCTACACTGTCCCCATCAAACACTCTCAGGTCATGTACAGCACAGGGTTAGATACATAGTAAAGCTCCCTCTACACTGTCCCGTCAAACACTCCCAGTGCAGGTCCAACACGGGGGTAGATACAGAGTAAAGCTCCCTCTACACTGTCCCATCAAACACTCCCAGGGCAGGTGCAGCACGAGTTTAGATATAGAGTTATGCTCCCTCTACACTGTCCCCATCAAACTATCTCAGAGCAGGTGCAGCATGGGTTGAGATACAGAGTAAAGCTCCCTCTACACTGTTCCATCAAACAGTCCCAAGGCAGGTACAGCACGGGTTAGATACACAGTAAAGCTCCCTCGACACTGTCCAATCAAACACTCCCATTGCAGGTACAGCACGGGGTTAGATACAGAGTAAAGCTCACTCTACACTGTCCTATCAAACACTCTCAGGGCAGGTACAGCATGGGGTTATATACAGAGTAAAGCTCCCTCTACACTGTCCCATCAAACACTCCCAGGGCAGGTACAGGGGGTTAGATACAGAGTAAAGCTCTCTGTACACTGTCCCATCAATCACTTGCAGGGCAGGTACAGAACAGAGTTAGATACAGAGTAAAGCTCGCTCTGTACTGTCCCGTTAAACAATCCCAGGGCAGGAACAGGGGGTTAAATAGAGAGTAAAGCTCCCTCTACACTGTCCCATTAAACATTCCCAGGGCAGGTGCAGCCTGGTTTAGATACAGAGTAAAGCTCCCTCTGCACAGTTTCATCAAACACTCCCATGTCAGGGACAGCAACGGGCTAGATGCAGAGTAAAGCACCCTCGACACTGCCCCATAAAACACTCCCAGGGCAGGTACAGCCCTTGGTTAGATACAGAGTAAAGCTCGCTCTACACTGTCCCATCAAACACTCCCAGGGCAGGTACAGAATGGGGTTAGATACAGAGTAAAGCTCGCTCTACACTGTCCCGTCAAACACTCCCAGGGCAGGAACAGGGGGTTAGATAGAGAGTAAAGCTCCCTCTACACTGTCCCATTAAACACTCCCAGGGCAGGTGCAGCATTGTTTAGATACAGAGTAAAGCTCCCTCTGCACAGTTTCATCAAACACTCCCATGTCAGGGACAGCAACGGGCTAGATGCAGAGTAAAGCACCCTCGACACTGCCCCATAAAACACTCCCAGGGCAGGTACAGCACGGGGTTAGATACAGAGTAAAGCTCCCTCTACATTGTCTCATCAAACAGTCACAGGACCAGTACAGCACGGGGTTAGATACAGAGTAAAGTTCCCTCTACACTGTTCCATCAAACACTCGCAGGGCAGGTACAGCACGGCGTTAGACACAGAGTAAAGCTCCCTCTACACTGTCCCATCAAACACTCGCAGGGCAAGGACACCACGGGGTTAGATACAGAGTAAAGCTCTCTGTACACTGTCCCATCAAACACTCCCAGGGCAGGTACAGCACGGGGTTAGATTTCGAGTAAAGTTCACTCGACACAGTCCCATCCAACACTCCCAGGGCAGGTACTGCATGGGGTTAGTTACAGAGTAAAGCTCACTCTGCAATGTCCCATCAAACACTCCCAGGGCAGATACAGCTCGGGATTAGATAGAGAGTAAAGCTCTCTCTACACTGTCCCATTAAACACTCCCAGGGCAGGTACAGCCTGGGTTAGATACAGAGTAAAACTCCCTCTACACAGTCCCATCAAACACTCCCAGGGCAGGTACAGCACGAGGATGGATACAAAGTAAAGCTCCCTCTACACTGTCCCATCAAACACTCCCAGGGCAGGTACAGCATGGGGTTAGAAACAGATAACACTCCCTCTACACTGTCCCATCAAACACTCCCAGGTCAGGTACAGCACGGGGTTAGCTACAGAGTAACGCTCCCTCTGCACTCTCACATCAAACTATCTCAGGGCAGGTACAGCACGGGGTTAGATACAGAATAAAGCTCACTCTACACTGTCCCATCAAACTATCTCAGGGCAGGTACAGCATGGGTTTAGATACAGAGCAAAGCTCCCTCTACACTGTCCCATCAAACACTCCCAGGGCAGTTACAGCACGGGTTCGATACAGAGTAAAGCTCCCTCGACACTGTCCCATCAAAAACTCCCAGGACAGGGACAGCATGGGGTTAGATACAGAGTAAAGCTCACTCTACACTGTCCCGATCAAACACTGCCAGGGCAGGTACAGCACGGGGTTAGATACAGAGTAAAGCACACTCTATACTGTCCCATCCAACACTCCCACGTCAGGTACAGCACGGGGTTAGATACAGAGTAAAGCTCCCTCTTCACTGTCCTATCAAACACTCTCAGGGCAGGTACAGAACGGGGTTAGATACAGAGTAAAGCTCCCTCTACACTGTCCCATCAAACACTCCCAGGGCAGGTACAGCACGGGGTTAGATTTCGAGTAAAGTTCACTCTACACTGTCCCATCCAACACTCTCAGAGCAGGTACTGCATGGGTTTAGTTACAGAGTAAAGGTCACTCTGCAATGTCCCATCAAACACTCCCAGGGCAGGTACAGCTCGGGATTAGACAGAGAGTAAAGCTCTCTCTAAACTTTCCCATTAAATACTCCCAGGACAGGTACAGCCTGGGTTAGATACAGAGTAAAACTCCCTCTATACAGTCCCATCACACACTCCCAGGGCAGGCACAGCACGAGGTTGGATACAAAGCAAAGCTCCCTCTACACTGTCCCATCAAACACTCCCTGGGCAGGTACAGCATGGGGTTAGATACAGAGTAAAGCTCCCTCGACACTGTCCCATCAAACACTCCCAGGGCAGTTACAGCATGGGGTTAGATACAGAGTAAAGCTCCCTCTGCACTGCCCCATCAAACACTCCCAGGGCAGGTACAGCACGGGGTTAGATACAGAGTAAAGCTCCCTCAATAATATCCCATCAAACACTCCCAGGGCAGGTACAGCATGGGGTTAATACAGAGTAAAGCTCCCTCTACACTGCCCCATCAAACACTCCCAGGGCAGGTACAGCACGGGGTTAGATACAGAGTAAAGCTCACTCTGCACTGTCCCCATCAAACACTCCCAGGGCTGGTACAGCACGGGGTTAGCCACAGAGTAAAGCTCCCTCGACACTGTCCCATCAAATACTCCCAGGGCAGGTACAGCACGGGGTTAGATACAGAGTAAAGCTCCCTCTACACTGTCCCTTCAAACACTCCCAGGGCATGTACAGCACGGGGTTAGATACAGAGTCAAGCTCTCTGTACACTGTCCCATCAAACTATCTCAGGGCAGGTACACCATGGAGTTAGATACAGAGTAAAGCTCACTCTACACTGTCCCATCCATCACTCCCAGTGCAAGTGCAACACGGGGTTAGATACGGAATAAAGCTCCCTCTACACTGTCCCATCAAACACTCGCAGGGCAGGTACAGCACGGGGTTAGATACGGAATAAAGCTCCCTCTACACTGCCCCATCAAACACTCCCAGGGCAGGTAGAGCACGGGGTTAGAAACAGAGTAAAGCTCCCTCTACCCAGTCCCATCAAACACTCGTAGGGCAGGTACAGCACGGGGTTAGATACAGAGTAAAGCTCCCTCTGCACTGCACCATCAAACATTCCCAGGGCAGGTGCAGCACGGTGTTAGATACAGAGTAAAGCTCCCTCTACACTGTCCCATCAAACACTCCCAGGGCAGGTACAGCACGGGGTTAGATACAGAGTAAAGCTCCCTCTACATTGTCCCATCAACCACTCAATGGACTGATACAGCACAGGGTTAGATACATAGTAAAGCTCCCTCTACGCTGTCCCCATTAAACACTCCCAGAGCAGGTGCAGCACGGGGTTAGATACAGAGTAAAGCTCCCTCTACACTGTCCCATCAAACACTCCCAGGGCAGGTACAGCACGGGGTTAGATACAGAGTAATGCTCCATTTACACTGCCCCATAAAACACTCCCAGGTCAGGTGCAGCAAGGGGTTAGATACAGAGTAAAGCTCTCTGTACACTATCCCATCAAACTATCTCAGGGCAGGTGCAGCATGGTGTTAGATACAGAGTAAAGCTCACTCTACACTGTCCCATGCATCACTCCCAGTGCAAGTGCAGCACGGGGTTAGATACAGAGTAAAGCTCTCTGTACACTGTCCCATCAAACACTCCCAGGGCAGGTACAGAACGGGATGAGATACAGAGTAAAGCTCCCTCTACACTGTCCCATCAAACACTCCCAGGGCAGGTACAGCACGGGATTAGATACAGAGTAAATCTCCCTCTAAACTGTCCCATCAAATACTCCCAGGCAGGTACAGCATGGTGTTAGATCTCGAGTAAAGCTCCCTCAACACTGTCCCATCAAACACTCCCAGGGCAGGTACAGCACGGTATTCGATATGGAGTAAAGCTCCCTCTGCACTGTCCCATCAAACACCCCCAGGGCAGGTACAGCACGGTGTTCGATATGGAGTAAAGCTCCCTCAACACTGTCCCATCAAACACTCCCAGGGCAGGTACAGCACGGTGTTAGATATGGATTAAAGCTCCCTCTACACTGTCCCATCAAACACTCCCAGGGCAGGTACAGCACGGGGTTAGATACAGAATAAAGCTCCCTCAACACTATCCCATCAAACACTCCCAGGGCAGGTACAGCACGGGGTTAGATACAGAATAAAGCTCCCTCAACACTATCCCATCAAACACTCCCAGGGCAGGTACAGCACGGGGTTAGATACAGAGTGAAGCTCCCTCTACACTGTCCCATCAAACACTCCCAGGGCAGGTACAGCATGGGGTTAGATACAGAGTAAAGCTCACTCTACACTGTCCCATCCATCACTCCCAGTGCAAGTGCAGCACGGGGTTAGATACAGAGTAAAGCTCCCTCTACACTGTCCCATCAAACACTCCCAGGGCAGGTACAGCACGGGATTAGTTACAGAGTAAATCTCCCTCTAAACTGTCCCATCAAATACTCCCAGGCAGGTACAGCATGGTGTTAGATCTAGAGTAAAGCTCACTCTACACTGTCTCATCAAACACTCCCAGGGCAGGTACAGCACGGGGTTGGAGACAGAATAAAGTGCAGTCTACACTGTCCCCATCAAACACTCTCAGGTCATGTACAGCACAGGGTTAGATACATAGTAAAGCTCCCTCTACACTGTCCCGTCAAACACTCCCAGTGCAGGTCCAACACGGGGGTAGATACAGAGTAAAGCTCCCTCTACACTGTCCCATCAAACACTCCCAGGGCAGGTGCAGCACGAGTTTAGATATAGAGTTATGCTCCCTCTACACTGTCCCCATCAAACTATCTCAGAGCAGGTGCAGCATGGGTTGAGATACAGAGTAAAGCTCCCTCTACACTGTTCCATCAAACAGTCCCAAGGCAGGTACAGCACGGGTTAGATACACAGTAAAGCTCCCTCGACACTGTCCAATCAAACACTCCCATTGCAGGTACAGCACGGGGTTAGATACAGAGTAAAGCTCACTCTACACTGTCCTATCAAACACTCTCAGGGCAGGTACAGCATGGGGTTATATACAGAGTAAAGCTCCCTCTACACTGTCCCATCAAACACTCCCAGGGCAGGTACAGGGGGTTAGATACAGAGTAAAGCTCTCTGTACACTGTCCCATCAATCACTTGCAGGGCAGGTACAGAACAGAGTTAGATACAGAGTAAAGCTCGCTCTGTACTGTCCCGTTAAACAATCCCAGGGCAGGAACAGGGGGTTAAATAGAGAGTAAAGCTCCCTCTACACTGTCCCATTAAACATTCCCAGGGCAGGTGCAGCCTGGTTTAGATACAGAGTAAAGCTCCCTCTGCACAGTTTCATCAAACACTCCCATGTCAGGGACAGCAACGGGCTAGATGCAGAGTAAAGCACCCTCGACACTGCCCCATAAAACACTCCCAGGGCAGGTACAGCACGGGGTTAGATACAGAGTAAAGCTCCCTCTACATTGTCTCATCAAACAGTCACAGGACCAGTACAGCACGGGGTTAGATACAGAGTAAAGCTCCCTCTACACTGTTCCATCAAACACTCGCAGGGCAGGTACAGCACGGCGTTAGATACAGAGTAAAGCTCCCTCTACACTGTCCCATCAAACACTCGCAGGGCAAGGACACCACGGGGTTAGATACAGAGTAAAGCTCTCTGTACACTGTCCCATCAAACACTCCCAGGGCAGGTACAGCGTGGGTTAGATACAGAGTAAAGCTCCCTCTACACTGTCCCATCAAACACTCCCAGGGCAGGTACAGCACGGGGTTAGATTTCGAGTAAAGTTCACTCGACACAGTCCCATCCAACACTCCCAGGGCAGGTACTGCATGGGGTTAGTTACAGAGTAAAGCTCACTCTGCAATGTCCCATCAAACACTCCCAGGGCAGATACAGCTCGGGATTAGATAGAGAGTAAAGCTCTCTCTACACTGTCCCATTAAACACTCCCAGGGCAGGTACAGCCTGGGTTAGATACAGAGTAAAACTCCCTCTACACAGTCCCATCAAACACTCCCAGGGCAGGTACAGCACGAGGATGGATACAAAGTAAAGCTCCCTCCACACTGTCCCATCAAACACTCCCAGGGCAGGTACAGCACGGGGTTGGAGACAGAATAAAGTGCAGTCTACACTGTCCCCATCAAACACTCTCAGGTCATGTACAGCACAGGGTTAGATACATAGTAAAGCTCCCTCTACACTGTCCCGTCAAACACTCCCAGTGCAGGTCCAACACGGGGGTAGATACAGAGTAAAGCTCCCTCTACACTGTCCCATCAAACACTCCCAGGGCAGGTGCAGCACGAGTTTAGATATAGAGTTATGCTCCCTCTACACTGTCCCCATCAAACTATCTCAGAGCAGGTGCAGCATGGGTTGAGATACAGAGTAAAGCTCCCTCTACACTGTTCCATCAAACAGTCCCAAGGCAGGTACAGCACGGGTTAGATACACAGTAAAGCTCCCTCGACACTGTCCAATCAAACACTCCCATTGCAGGTACAGCACGGGGTTAAATACAGAGTAAAGCTCACTCTACACTGTCCTATCAAACACTCTCAGGGCAGGTACAGCATGGGGTTATATACAGAGTAAAGCTCCCTCTACACTGTCCCATCAAACACTCCCAGGGCAGGTACAGGGAGTTAGATACAGAGTAAAGCTCTCTGTACACTGTCCCATCAATCACTTGCAGGGCAGGTACAGAACAGAGTTAGATACAGAGTAAAGCTCGCTCTGTACTGTCCCGTTAAACAATCCCAGGGCAGGAACAGGGGTTAAATAGAGAGTAAAGCTCCCTCTACACTGTCCCATTAAACATTCCCAGGGCAGGTGCAGCCTGGTTTAGATACAGAGTAAAGCTCCCTCTGCACAGTTTCATCAAACACTCCCATGTCAGGGACAGCAACGGGCTAGATGCAGAGTAAAGCACCCTCGACACTGCCCCATAAAACA
Organism: Pristiophorus japonicus; assembly: GCF_044704955.1. Classification (NCBI taxonomy): domain Eukaryota; kingdom Metazoa; phylum Chordata; class Chondrichthyes; family Pristiophoridae; genus Pristiophorus; species Pristiophorus japonicus. Next base: position 354,661 of record NW_027254389.1, on the reverse strand, counting down.
CTCCCAGGGCAGGTACAGCACGGGGTTAGATACAGAGTAAAGCTCGCTCTACACTGTCCCATCAAACACTCCCAGGGCAGGTACAGAATGGGGTTAGATACAGAGTAAAGCTCGCTCTACACTGTCCCGTCAAACACTCCCAGGGCAGGAACAGGGGGTTAGATAGAGAGTAAAGCTCCCTCTACACTGTCCCATTAAACACTCGCAGGGCAGGTGCAGCATTGTTTAGATACAGAGTAAAGCTCCCTCTGCACAGTTTCATCAAACACTCCCATGTCAGGGACAGCAACGGGCTAGATGCAGAGTAAAGCACCCTCGACACTGCCCCATAAAACACTCCCAGGGCAGGTACAGCACGGGGTTAGATACAGAGTAAAGCTCCCTCTACATTGTCTCATCAAACAGTCACAGGACCAGTACAGCACGGGGTTAGATACAGAGTAAAGCTCCCTCTACACTGTTCCATCAAACACTCGCAGGGCAGGTACAGCACGGGGTTAGATACAGAGTAAAGCTCACTCTACACTGTTCCATCAAACACTCGCAGGGCAGGTACAGCACGGCGTTAGATACAGAGTAAAGCTCCCTCTACACTGTCCCATCAAACACTCGCAGGGCAAGGACACCACGGGGTTAGATACAGAGTAAAGCTCTCTGTACACTGTCCCATCAAACACTCCCAGGGCAGGTACAGCGTGGGTTAGATACAGAGTAAAGCTCCCTCTACACTGTCCCATCAAACACTCCCAGGGCAGGTACAGCACGGGGTTAGATTTCGAGTAAAGTTCACTCGACACAGTCCCATCCAACACTCCCAGGGCAGGTACTGCATGGGGTTAGTTACAGAGTAAAGCTCACTCTGCAATGTCCCATCAAACACTCCCAGGGCAGATACAGCTCGGGATTAGATAGAGAGTAAAGCTCTCTCTACACTGTCCCATTAAACACTCCCAGGGCAGGTACAGCCTGGGTTAGATACAGAGTAAAACTCCCTCTACACAGTCCCATCAAACACTCCCAGGGCAGGTACAGCACGAGGATGGATACAAAGTAAAGCTCCCTCTACACTGTCCCATCAAACACTCCCAGGGCAGGTACAGCATGGGGTTAGAAACAGATAACACTCCCTCTACACTGTCCCATCAAACACTCCCAGGTCAGGTACAGCACGGGGTTAGCTACAGAGTAACGCGCCCTCTGCACTCTCACATCAAACTATCTCAGGGCAGGTACAGCACGGGGTTAGATACAGAATAAAGCTCCCTCTACACTGTCACATCAAACTATCTCAGGGCAGGTACAGCACGGGGTTAGATACAGAATAAAGCTCCCTCGACACTGTCCCATCAAACACTCGCAGGGCTGGTACAGCACGGGGTTAGATACGGAATAAAGCTCACTCTACACTGTCCCATCAAACTATCTCAGGGCAGGTACAGCATGGGTTTAGATACAGAGCAAAGCTCCCTCTACACTGTCCCATCAAACACTCCCAGGGCAGTTACAGCACGGGTTCGATACAGAGTAAAGCTCCCTCGACACTGTCCCATCAAAAACTTCCAGGACAGGGACATCATGGGGTTAGATACAGAGTAAAGCTCACTCTACACTGTCCCATCCAACACTCCCACGTCAGGTACAGCACGGGGTTAGATACAGAGTAAAGCTCCCTCTTCACTGTCCTATCAAACACTCTCAGGGCAGGTACAGAACGGGGTTAGATACAGAGTAAAGCTCCCTCTACACTGTCCCATCAAACACTCCCAGGGCAGGTACAGCACGGGGTTAGATTTCGAGTAAAGTTCACTCTACACTGTCCCATCCAACACTCTCAGAGCAGGTACTGCATGGGTTTAGTTACAGAGTAAAGGTCACTCTGCAATGTCCCATCAAACACTCCCAGGGCAGGTACAGCTCGGGATTAGACAGAGAGTAAAGCTCTCTCTAAACTTTCCCATTAAATACTCCCAGGACAGGTACAGCCTGGGTTAGATACAGAGTAAAACTCCCTCTATACAGTCCCATCACACACTCCCAGGGCAGGTACAGCACGAGGTTGGATACAAAGCAAAGCTCCCTCTACACTGTCCCATCAAACACTCCCAGGGCAGGTACAGCACGGGGTTAGATACAGAGTAAAGCTCCCTCAATAATATCCCATCAAACACTCCCAGGGCAGGTACAGCATGGGGTTAATACAGAGTAAAGCTCCCTCTACACTGCCCCATCAAACACTCCCAGGGCAGGTACAGCACGGGGTTAGATACAGAGTAAAGCTCACTCTGCACTGTCCCCATCAAACACTCCCAGGGCTGGTACAGCACGGGGTTAGCCACAGAGTAAAGCTCCCTCGACACTGTCCCATCAAATACTCCCAGGGCAGGTACAGCACGGGGTTAGATACAGAGTAAAGCTCCCTCTACACTGTCCCTTCAAACACTCCCAGGGCATGTACAGCACGGGGTTAGATACAGAGTCAAGCTCTCTGTACACTGTCCCATCAAACTATCTCAGGGCAGGTACACCATGGGGTTAGATACAGAGTAAAGCTCACTCTACACTGTCCCATCCATCACTCCCAGTGCAAGTGCAACACGGGGTTAGATACGGAATAAAGCTCCCTCTACACTGTCCCATCAAACACTCGCAGGGCAGGTACAGCACGGGGTTAGATACGGAATAAAGCTCCCTCTACACTGCCCCACCAAACGCTCCCAGGGCAGGTAGAGCACGGGGTTAGAAACAGAGTAAAGCTCCCTCTACCCAGTCCCATCAAACACTCGTAGGGCAGGTACAGCACGGGGTTAGATACAGAGTAAAGCTCCCTCTGCACTGCACCATCAAACATTCCCAGGGCAGGTGCAGCACGGTGTTAGATACAGAGTAAAGCTCCCTCTACACTGTCCCATCAAACACTCCCAGGGCAGGTACAGAATGGGGTTAGATACAGAGTAAAGCTCGCTCTACACTGTCCCGTCAAACACTCCCAGGGCAGGAACAGGGGGTTAGATAGAGAGTAAAGCTCCCTCTACACTGTCCCATTAAACACTCCCAGGGCAGGTGCAGCATTGTTTAGATACAGAGTAAAGCTCCCTCTGCACAGTTTCATCAAACACTCCCATGTCAGGGACAGCAACGGGCTAGATGCAGAGTAAAGCACCCTCGACACTGCCCCATAAAACACTCCCAGGGCAGGTACAGCACGGGGTTAGATACAGAGTAAAGGTCCCTCTACATTGTCTCATCAAACAGTCACAGGACCAGTACAGCACGGGGTTAGATACAGAGTAAAGCTCCCTCTACACTGTTCCATCAAACACTCCCAGGGCAGGTACAGCACGGGGTTAGATACAGAGTAAAGCTCCCTCTACATTGTCCCATCAACCACTCAATGGACTGATACAGCACAGGGTTAGATACATAGTAAAGCTCCCTCTACGCTGTCCCCATTAAACACTCCCAGAGCAGGTGCAGCACGGGGTTAGATACAGAGTAAAGCTCCCTCTACATTGTCCCATCAACCACTCAATGGACTGATACAGCACAGGGTTAGATACATAGTAAAGCTCCCTCTACGCTGTCCCCATTAAACACTCCCAGAGCAGGTGCAGCACGGGGTTAGATACAGAGTAAAGCTCCCTCTACACTGTCCCATCAAACACTCCCAGGGCAGGTACAGCACGGGGTTAGATACAGAGTAATGCTCCATTTACACTGCCCCATAAAACACTCCCAGGTCAGGTGCAGCACGGGGTTAGATACAGAGTAAAGCTCTCTGTACACTATCCCATCAAACTATCTCAGGGCAGGTACAGCATGGTGTTAGATACAGAGTAAAGCTCACTCTACACTGTCCCATCCATCACTCCCAGTGCAAGTGCAGCACGGGATTAGATACAGAGTAAAGCTCCCTCTACACTGTCCCATCAAACACTCCCAGGGCAGGTACAGCTCGGGATTAGATAGAGAGTAAAGCTCTCTCTACACTGTCCCATTAAACACTCCCAGGGCAGGTACAGCCTGGGTAAGATACAGAGTAAAACTCCCTCTACACAGTCCCATCAAACACTCCCAGGGCAGGTACAGCATGGGGTTAGAAACAGAGTAACACTCCCTCTACACTGTCCCATCAAACACTCCCAGGTCAGGTACAGCATGGGGTTAGCGACAGAGTAACGCTCCCTCTGCACTGTCACATCAAACTATCTCAGGGCAGGTACAGCACGGGGTTAGATACAGAATAAAGCTCCCTCTACACTGTCCCATCAAACACTCGCAGGGCTGGTACAGCACGGGGTTAGATACGGAATAAAGCTCCCTCTGCACTGCCCCATCAAACACTCCCAGGGCAGGTACAGCATGGGGTTAGAAACAGAGTAAAGCTCCCTCGACACTGTCCCATCAAACACTCCCAGGGCAGGTACAGCACGGGATTAGATACAGAGTAAATCTCCCTCTAAACTGTCCCATCAAATACTCCCAGGACAGGTACGGCATGGTGTTAGATCTAGAGTAAAGCTCACTCTACACTGTCCCATCAAACTATCTCAGGGCAGGTACAGCATGGGTTTAGATACAGAGCAAAGCTCCCTCTACACTGTCCCATCAAACACTCCCAGGGCAGGTACAGCACGGGTTCGATACAGAGTAAAGCTCCCTCTACACTGTCCCATCAAACACTCCCAGGGCAGTTGCAGCACGGGTTCGATACAGAGTAAAGCTCCCTCGACACTGTCCCATCAAAAACTCCCAGGACAGGGACAGCATGGGGTTAGATACAGAGTAAAGCTCACTCTACACTGTCCCGATCAAACACTGCCAGGGCAGGTACAGCACGGGGTTAGATACAGAGTAAAGCTCCCTCTACACTGTCCTATCAAACACTCTCAGGGCAGGTACAGCACGGGGTTAGATTCAGAATAAAGCTCCCTCAACACTATCCCATCAAACACTCCCAGGGCAGGTACAGCATGGGGTTAGATACAGAGTAAAGCTCTCTGTACACTATCCCATCAAACTATCTCAGGGCAGGTACAGCACGGGGTTAGATACAGAATAAAGCTCCCTCAACACTATCCCATCAAACACTCCCAGGGCAGGTACAGCACGGTATTCGATATGGAGTAAGGCTCCCTCTGCACTGTCCCATCAAACACCCCCAGGGCAGGTACAGCACGGTGTTCGATATGGAGTAAAGCTCCCTCAACACTGTCCCATCAAACACTCCCAGGGCAGGTACAGCACGGTGTTAGATATGGATTAAAGCTCCCTCTACACTGTCCCATCAAACACTCCCAGGGCAGGTACAGCACGGGGTTAGATACGGAATAAAGCTCCCTCTACACTGCCCCACCAAACGCTCCCAGGGCAGGTAGAGCACGGGGTTAGAAACAGAGTAAAGCTCCCTCTACCCAGTCCCATCAAACACTCGTAGGGCAGGTACAGCACGGGGTTAGATACAGAGTAAAGCTCCCTCTGCACTGCACCATCAAACATTCCCAGGGCAGGTGCAGCACGGTGTTAGATACAGAGTAAAGCTCCCTCTACACTGTCCCATCAAACACTCCCAGGGCAGGTACAGAATGGGGTTAGATACAGAGTAAAGCTCGCTCTACACTGTCCCGTCAAACACTCCCAGGGCAGGAACAGGGGGTTAGATAGAGAGTAAAGCTCCCTCTACACTGTCCCATTAAACACTCCCAGGGCAGGTGCAGCATTGTTTAGATACAGAGTAAAGCTCCCTCTGCACAGTTTCATCAAACACTCCCATGTCAGGGACAGCAACGGGCTAGATGCAGAGTAAAGCACCCTCGACACTGCCCCATAAAACACTCCCAGGGCAGGTACAGCACGGGGTTAGATACAGAGTAAAGGTCCCTCTACATTGTCTCATCAAACAGTCACAGGACCAGTACAGCACGGGGTTAGATACAGAGTAAAGCTCCCTCTACACTGTTCCATCAAACACTCCCAGGGCAGGTACAGCACGGGGTTAGATACAAAGTAAAGCTCCCTCTACATTGTCCCATCAACCACTCAATGGACTGATACAGCACAGGGTTAGATACATAGTAAAGCTCCCTCTACGCTGTCCCCATTAAACACTCCCAGAGCAGGTGCAGCACGGGGTTAGATACAGAGTAAAGCTCCCTCTACATTGTCCCATCAACCACTCAATGGACTGATACAGCACAGGGTTAGATACATAGTAAAGCTCCCTCTACGCTGTCCCCATTAAACACTCCCAGAGCAGGTGCAGCACGGGGTTAGATACAGAGTAAAGCTCCCTCTACACTGTCCCATCAAACACTCCCAGGGCAGGTACAGCACGGGGTTAGATACAGAGTAATGCTCCATTTACACTGCCCCATAAAACACTCCCAGGTCAGGTGCAGCACGGGGTTAGATACAGAGTAAAGCTCTCTGTACACTATCCCATCAAACTATCTCAGGGCAGGTACAGCATGGTGTTAGATACAGAGTAAAGCTCACTCTACACTGTCCCATCCATCACTCCCAGTGCAAGTGCAGCACGGGGTTAGATACAGAGTAAAGATCTCTGTACACTGTCCCATCAAACACTCCCAGGGCAGGTACAGAACGGGATTAGATACAGAGTAAAGCTCCCTCTACACTGTCCCATCAAACACTCCCAGGGCAGGTACAGCTCGGGATTAGATAGAGAGTAAAGCTCTCTCTACACTGTCCCATTAAACACTCCCAGGGCAGGTACAGCCTGGGTAAGATACAGAGTAAAACTCCCTCTACACAGTCCCATCAAACACTCCCAGGGCAGGTACAGCATGGGGTTAGAAACAGAGTAACACTCCCTCTACACTGTCCCATCAAACACTCCCAGGTCAGGTACAGCATGGGGTTAGCGACAGAGTAACGCTCCCTCTGCACTGTCACATCAAACTATCTCAGGGCAGGTACAGCACGGGGTTAGATACAGAATAAAGCTCCCTCTACACTGTCCCATCAAACACTCGCAGGGCTGGTACAGCACGGGGTTAGATACGGAATGAAGCTCCCTCTACACTGTCCCATCAAACACTCGCAGGGCTGGTACAGCACGGGGTTAGATACGGAATAAAGCTCCCTCTGCACTGCCCCATCAAACACTCCCAGGGCAGGTACAGCATGGGGTTAGAAACAGAGTAAAGCTCCCTCGACACTGTCCCATCAAACACTCCCAGGGCAGGTACAGCACGGGATTAGATACAGAGTAAATCTCCCTCTAAACTGTCCCATCAAATACTCCCAGGACAGGTACGGCATGGTGTTAGATCTAGAGTAAAGCTCACTCTACACTGTCCCATCAAACTATCTCAGGGCAGGTACAGCATGGGTTTAGATACAGAGCAAAGCTCCCTCTACACTGTCCCATCAAACACTCCCAGGGCAGGTACAGCACGGGTTCGATACAGAGTAAAGCTCCCTCTACACTGTCCCATCAAACACTCCCAGGGCAGTTGCAGCACGGGTTCGATACAGAGTAAAGCTCCCTCGACACTGTCCCATCAAAAACTCCCAGGACAGGGACAGCATGGGGTTAGATACAGAGTAAAGCTCACTCTACACTGTCCCGATCAAACACTGCCAGGGCAGGTACAGCACGGGGTTAGATACAGAGTAAAGCTCCCTCTACACTGTCCTATCAAACACTCTCAGGGCAGGTACAGCACGGGGTTAGATTCAGAATAAAGCTCCCTCAACACTATCCCATCAAACACTCCCAGGGCAGGTACAGCATGGGGTTAGATACAGAGTAAAGCTCTCTGTACACTATCCCATCAAACTATCTCAGGGCAGGTACAGCACGGGGTTAGATACAGAATAAAGCTCCCTCAACACTATCCCATCAAACACTCCCAGGGCAGGTACAGCACGGTATTCGATATGGAGTAAGGCTCCCTCTGCACTGTCCCATCAAACACCCCCAGGGCAGGTACAGCACGGTGTTCGATATGGAGTAAAGCTCCCTCAACACTGTCCCATCAAACACTCCCAGGGCAGGTACAGCACGGTGTTAGATATGGATTAAAGCTCCCTCTACACTGTCCCATCAAACACTCCCAGGGCAGGTACAGCACGGGGTTAGATACGGAATAAAGCTCCCTCTACACTGCCCCACCAAACGCTCCCAGGGCAGGTAGAGCACGGGGTTAGAAACAGAGTAAAGCTCCCTCTACCCAGTCCCATCAAACACTCGTAGGGCAGGTACAGCACGGGGTTAGATACAGAGTAAAGCTCCCTCTGCACTGCACCATCAAACATTCCCAGGGCAGGTGCAGCACGGTGTTAGATACAGAGTAAAGCTCCCTCTACACTGTCCCATCAAACACTCCCAGGGCAGGTACAGAATGGGGTTAGATACAGAGTAAAGCTCGCTCTACACTGTCCCGTCAAACACTCCCAGGGCAGGAACAGGGGGTTAGATAGAGAGTAAAGCTCCCTCTACACTGTCCCATTAAACACTCCCAGGGCAGGTGCAGCATTGTTTAGATACAGAGTAAAGCTCCCTCTGCACAGTTTCATCAAACACTCCCATGTCAGGGACAGCAACGGGCTAGATGCAGAGTAAAGCACCCTCGACACTGCCCCATAAAACACTCCCAGGGCAGGTACAGCACGGGGTTAGATACAGAGTAAAGGTCCCTCTACATTGTCTCATCAAACAGTCACAGGACCAGTACAGCACGGGGTTAGATACAGAGTAAAGCTCCCTCTACACTGTTCCATCAAACACTCCCAGGGCAGGTACAGCACGGGGTTAGATACAGAGTAAAGCTCCCTCTACATTGTCCCATCAACCACTCAATGGACTGATACAGCACAGGGTTAGATACATAGTAAAGCTCCCTCTACGCTGTCCCCATTAAACACTCCCAGAGCAGGTGCAGCACGGGGTTAGATACAGAGTAAAGCTCCCTCTACATTGTCCCATCAACCACTCAATGGACTGATACAGCACAGGGTTAGATACATAGTAAAGCTCCCTCTACGCTGTCCCCATTAAACACTCCCAGAGCAGGTGCAGCACGGGGTTAGATACAGAGTAAAGCTCCCTCTACACTGTCCCATCAAACACTCCCAGGGCAGGTACAGCACGGGGTTAGATACAGAGTAATGCTCCATTTACACTGCCCCATAAAACACTCCCAGGTCAGGTGCAGCACGGGGTTAGATACAGAGTAAAGCTCTCTGTACACTATCCCATCAAACTATCTCAGGGCAGGTACAGCATGGTGTTAGATACAGAGTAAAGCTCACTCTACACTGTCCCATCCATCACTCCCAGTGCAAGTGCAGCACGGGGTTAGATACAGAGTAAAGCTCTCTGTACACTGTCCCATCAAACACTCCCAGGGCAGGTACAGAACGGGATTAGATACAGAGTAAAGCTCCCTCTACACTGTCCCATCAAACACTCCCAGGGCAGGTACAGCTCGGGATTAGATAGAGAGTAAAGCTCTCTCTACACTGTCCCATTAAACACTCCCAGGGCAGGTACAGCCTGGGTAAGATACAGAGTAAAACTCCCTCTACACAGTCCCATCAAACACTCCCAGGGCAGGTACAGCATGGGGTTAGAAACAGAGTAACACTCCCTCTACACTGTCCCATCAAACACTCCCAGGTCAGGTACAGCATGGGGTTAGCGACAGAGTAACGCTCCCTCTGCACTGTCACATCAAACTATCTCAGGGCAGGTACAGCACGGGGTTAGATACAGAATAAAGCTCCCTCTACACTGTCCCATCAAACACTCGCAGGGCTGGTACAGCACGGGGTTAGATACGGAATAAAGCTCCCTCTGCACTGCCCCATCAAACACTCCCAGGGCAGGTACAGCATGGGGTTAGAAACAGAGTAAAGCTCCCTCGACACTGTCCCATCAAACACTCCCAGGGCAGGTACAGCACGGGATTAGATACAGAGTAAATCTCCCTCTAAACTGTCCCATCAAATACTCCCAGGACAGGTACGGCATGGTGTTAGATCTAGAGTAAAGCTCACTCTACACTGTCCCATCAAACTATCTCAGGGCAGGTACAGCATGGGTTTAGATACAGAGCAAAGCTCCCTCTGCACTGTCCCATCAAACACTCCCAGGGCAGGTACAGCACGGGTTCGATACAGAGTAAAGCTCCCTCTGCACTGTCCCATCAAACACTCCCAGGGCAGTTGCAGCACGGGTTCGATACAGAGTAAAGCTGCCTCGACACTGTCCCATCAAAAACTCCCAGGACAGGGACAGCATGGGGTTAGATACAGAGTAAAGCTCACTCTACACTGTCCCGATCAAACACTGCCAGGGCAGGTACAGCACGGGGTTAGATACAGAGTAAAGCTCCCTCTACACTGTCCTATCAAACACTCTCAGGGCAGGTACAGCACGGGGTTAGATTCAGAATAAAGCTCCCTCAACACTATCCCATCAAACACTCCCAGGGCAGGTACAGCATGGGGTTAGATACAGAGTAAAGCTCTCTGTACACTATCCCATCAAACTATCTCAGGGCAGGTACAGCACGGGGTTAGATACAGAATAAAGCTCCCTCAACACTATCCCATCAAACACTCCCAGGGCAGGTACAGCACGGTATTCGATATGGAGTAAAGCTCCCTCTGCACTGTCCCATCAAACACCCCCAGGGCAGGTACAGCACGGTGTTCGATATGGAGTAAAGCTCCCTCAACACTGTCCCATCAAACACTCCCAGGGCAGGTACAGCACGGTGTTAGATATGGATTAAAGCTCCCTCTACACTGTCCCATCAAACACTCCCAGGGCAGGTACAGCACGGGGTTAGATACAGAATAAAGCTCCCTCAACACTATCCCATCAAACACTCCCAGGGCAGGTACAGCACGGGGTTAGATACAGAGTGAAGCTCCCTCGACACTGTCCCATCAAACACTCCCAGAGCAGGTGCAGCACGGGGTTAGATACAGAGTAAAGCTCCCTCTACATTGTCCCATCAACCACTCAATGGACTGATACAGCACAGGGTTAGATACATAGTAAAGCTCCCTCTACGCTGTCCCCATTAAACACTCCCAGAGCAGGTGCAGCACGGGGTTAGATACAGAGTAAAGCTCCCTCTACATTGTCCCATCAACCACTCAATGGACTGATACAGCACAGGGTTAGATACATAGTAAAGCTCCCTCTACGCTGTCCCCATTAAACACTCCCAGAGCAGGTGCAGCACGGGGTTAGATACAGAGTAAAGCTCCCTCTACACTGTCCCATCAAACACTCCCAGGGCAGGTACAGCACGGGGTTAGATACAGAGTAATGCTCCATTTACACTGCCCCATAAAACACTCCCAGGTCAGGTGCAGCACGGGGTTAGATACAGAGTAAAGCTCTCTGTACACTATCCCATCAAACTATCTCAGGGCAGGTACAGCATGGTGTTAGATACAGAGTAAAGCTCACTCTACACTGTCCCATCCATCACTCCCAGTGCAAGTGCAGCACGGGGTTAGATACAGAGTAAAGCTCTCTGTACACTGTCCCATCAAACACTCCCAGGGCAGGTACAGAACGGGATTAGATACAGAGTAAAGCTCCCTCTACACTGTCCCATCAAACACTCCCAGGGCAGGTACAGCACGGGATTAGATACAGAGTAAATCTCCCTCTAAACTGTCCCATCAAATACTCCCAGGCAGGTACAGCATGGTGTTAGATCTCGAGTAAAGCTCCCTCAACACTGTCCCATCAAACACTCCCAGGGCAGGTACAGCACGGTATTCGATATGGAGTAAAGCTCCCTCTGCACTGTCCCATCAAACACCCCCAGGGCAGGTACAGCACGGTGTTCGATATGGAGTAAAGCTCCCTCAACACTGTCCCATCAAACACTCCCAGGGCAGGTACAGCACGGTGTTAGATATGGATTAAAGCTCCCTCTACACTGTCCCATCAAACACTCCCAGGGCAGGTACAGCACGGGGTTAGATACAGAATAAAGCTCCCTCAACACTATCCCATCAAACACTCCCAGGGCAGGTACAGCACGGGGTTAGATACAGAGTGAAGCTCCCTCGACACTGTCCCATCAAACACTCCCAGGGCAGGTACAGCACGGGGTTAGATACAGAATAAAGCTCCCTCAACACTATCCCATCAAACACTCCCAGGGCAGGTACAGCACGGGGTTAGATACAGAGTGAAGCTCCCTCTACACTGTCCCATCAAACACTCCCAGGGCAGGTACAGCATGGGGTTAGATACAGAGTAAAGCTCACTCTACACTGTCCCATCCATCACTCCCAGTGCAAGTGCAGCACGGGGTTAGATACAGAGTAAAGCTCCCTCTACACTGTCCCGTCAAACACTCCCAGTGCAGGTCCAACACGGGGGTAGATACAGAGTAAAGCTCCCTCTACACTGTCCCATCAAACACTCCCAGGGCAGGTGCAGCACGAGTTTAGATATAGAGTTATGCTCCCTCTACACTGTCCCCATCAAACTATCTCAGAGCAGGTGCAGCATGGGTTGAGATACAGAGTAAAGCTCCCTCTACACTGTTCCATCAAACAGTCCCATTGCAGGTACAGCACGGGGTTAGATACAGAGTAAAGCTCACTCTACACTGTCCTATCAAACACTCTCAGGGCAGGTACAGCATGGGGTTCTATACAGAGTAAAGCTCCCTCTACACTGTCCCATCAAACACTCCCAGGGCAGGTACAGGGGGTTAGATACAGAGTAAAGCTCTCTGTACACTGTCCCATCAATCACTTGCAGGGCAGGTACAGAACAGAGTTAGATACAGAGTAAAGCTCGCTCTGTACTGTCCCGTTAAACAATCCCAGGGCAGGAACAGGGGGTTAAATAGAGAGTAAAGCTCCCTCTACACTGTCCCATTAAACATTCCCAGGGCAGGTGCAGCCTGGTTTAGATACAGAGTAAAGCTCCCTCTGCACAGTTTCATCAAACACTCCCATGTCAGGGACAGCAACGGGCTAGATGCAGAGTAAAGCACCCTCGACACTGCCCCATAAAACACTCCCAGGGCAGGTACAGCACGGGGTTAGATACAGAGTAAAGCTCGCTCTACACTGTCCCATCAAACACTCCCAGGGCAGGTACAGCACGGGGTTAGATACAGAGTAAAGCTCCCTCTACATTGTCTCATCAAACAGTCACAGGACCAGTACAGCACGGGGTTAGATACAGAGTAAAGCTCCCTCTACACTGTTCCATCAAACACTCGCAGGGCAGGTACAGCACGGCGTTAGATACAGAGTAAAGCTCCCTCTACACTGTCCCATCAAACACTCGCAGGGCAAGGACACCACGGGGTTAGATACAGAGTAAAGCTCTCTGTACACTGTCCCATCAAACACTCCCAGGGCAGGTACAGCGTGGGTTAGATACAGAGTAAAGCTCCCTCTACACTGTCCCATCAAACACTCCCAGGGCAGGTACAGCACGGGGTTAGATTTCGAGTAAAGTTCACTCGACACAGTCCCATCCAACACTCCCAGGGCAGGTACTGCATGGGGTTAGTTACAGAGTAAAGCTCACTCTGCAATGTCCCATCAAACACTCCCAGGGCAGAAACAGCCTGGGTTAGATACAGAGTAAAACTCCCTCTACACAGTCCCATCAAACACTCCCAGGGCAGGTACAGCACGAGGATGGATACAAAGTAAAGCTCCCTCTACACTGTCCCATCAAACACTCCCAGGGCAGGTACAGCATGGGGTTAGAAACAGATAACACTCCCTCTACACTGTCCCATCAAACACTCCCAGGTCAGGTACAGCACGGGGTTAGCTACAGAGTAACGCTCCCTCTGCACTCTCACATCAAACTATCTCAGGGCAGGTACAGCACGGGGTTAGATACAGAATAAAGCTCCCTCTACACTGTCACATCAAACTATCTCAGGGCAGGTACAGCACGGGGTTAGATACAGAATAAAGCTCCCTCGACACTGTCCCATCAAACACTCGCAGGGCTGGTACAGCACGGGGTTAGATACGGAATAAAGCTCACTCTACACTGTCCCATCAAACTATCTCAGGGCAGGTACAGCATGGGTTTAGATACAGAGCAAAGCTCCCTCTACACTGTCCCATCAAACACTCCCAGGGCAGTTACAGCACGGGTTCGATACAGAGTAAAGCTCCCTCGACACTGTCCCATCAAAAACTTCCAGGACAGGGACATCATGGGGTTAGATACAGAGTAAAGCTCACTCTACACTGTCCCGATCAAACACTGCCAGGGCAGGTACAGCACGGGGTTAGATACAGAGTAAAGCACACTCTATACTGTCCCATCCAACACTCCCACGTCAGGTACAGCACGGGGTTAGATACAGAGTAAAGCTCCCTCTTCACTGTCCTATCAAACACTCTCAGGGCAGGTACAGAACGGGGTTAGATACAGAGTAAAGCTCCCTCTACACTGTCCCATCAAACACTCCCAGGGCAGGTACAGCACGGGGTTAGATTTCGAGTAAAGTTCACTCTACACTGTCCCATCCAACACTCTCAGAGCAGGTACTGCATGGGTTTAGTTACAGAGTAAAGGTCACTCTGCAATGTCCCATCAAACACTCCCAGGGCAGGTACAGCTCGGGATTAGACAGAGAGTAAAGCTCTCTCTAAACTTTCCCATTAAATACTCCCAGGACAGGTACAGCCTGGGTTAGATACAGAGTAAAACTCCCTTTATACAGTCCCATCACACACTCCCAGGGCAGGTACAGCACGAGGTTGGATACAAAGCAAAGCTCCCTCTACACTGTCCCATCAAACACTCCCTGGGCAGGTACAGCATGGGGTTAGATACAGAGTAAAGCTCCCTCGACACTGTCCCATCAAACACTCCCAGGGCAGTTACAGCATGGGGTTAGATACAGAGTAAAGCTCCCTCTGCACTGTCCCATCAAACACTCCCAGGGCAGGTACAGCACGGGGTTAGATACAGAGTAAAGCTCCCTCAATAATATCCCATCAAACACTCCCAGGGCAGGTACAGCATGGGGTTAATACAGAGTAAAGCTCCCTCTACACTGCCCCATCAAACACTCCCAGGGCAGGTACAGCACGGGGTTAGATACAGAGTAAAGCTCACTCTGCACTGTCCCCATCAAACACTCCCAGGGCTGGTACAGCACGGGGTTAGCCACAGAGTAAAGCTCCCTCGACACTGTCCCATCAAATACTCCCAGGGCAGGTACAGCACGGGGTTAGATACAGAGTAAAGCTCCCTCTACACTGTCCCTTCAAACACTCCCAGGGCATGTACAGCACGGGGTTAGATACAGAGTCAAGCTCTCTGTACACTGTCCCATCAAACTATCTCAGGGCAGGTACACCATGGGGTTAGATACAGAGTAAAGCTCACTCTACACTGTCCCATCCATCACTCCCAGTGCAAGTGCAACACGGGGTTAGATACGGAATAAAGCTCCCTCTACACTGTCCCATCAAACACTCGCAGGGCAGGTACAGCACGGGGTTAGATACGGAATAAAGCTCCCTCTACACTGCCCCATCAAACACTCCCAGGGCAGGTAGAGCACGGGGTTAGAAACAGAATAAAGCTCCCTCTACCCAGTCCCATCAAACACTCGTAGGGCAGGTACAGCACGAGGTTAGATACAGAGTAAAGCTCCCTCTGCACTGCACCATCAAACATTCCCAGGGCAGGTGCAGCACGGTGTTAGATACAGAGTAAAGCTCCCACTACACTGTCCCATCAAACACTCCCAGGGCAGGTACAGCACGGGGTTAGATACAGAGTAAAGCTCCCTCTACATTGTTCCATCAACCACTCAATGGACTGATACAGCACAGGGTTAGATACATAGTAAAGCTCCCTCTACGCTGTCCCCATTAAACACTCCCAGAGCAGGTGCAGCACGGGGTTAGATACAGAGTAAAGCTCCCTCTACATTGTCCCATCAACCACTCAATGGACTGATACAGCACAGGGTTAGATACATAGTAAAGCTCCCTCTACGCTGTCCCCATTAAACACTCCCAGAGCAGGTGCAGCACGGGGTTAGATACAGAGTAAAGCTCCCTCTACACTGTCCCATCAAACACTCCCAGGGCAGGTATAGCACGGGGTTAGATACAGAGTAATGCTCCATTTACACTGCTACATAAAACACTCCCAGGTCAGGTGCAGCACGGGGTTAGATACAGAGTAAAGCTCCCACTACACTGTCCCATCAAACACTCCCAGGGCAGATACAGCGTGGGTTAGATACAGAGTAAAGCTCCCTCTACACTGTCCCATCAAACACTCCCAGGGCAGGTACAGCACGGGGTTAGATTTCGAGTAAAGTTCACTCTACACAGTCCCATCCAACACTCCCAGGGCAGGTACAGCATGGGGTTAGATACAGAGTAAAGCTCTCTGTACACTATCCCATCAAACTATCTCAGGGCAGGTACAGCACGGGGTTAGATACAGAATAAAGCTCCCTCAACACTATCCCATCAAACACTCCCAGGGCAGGTACAGCACGGTATTCGATATGGAGTAAAGCTCCCTCTGCACTGTCCCATCAAACACCCCCAGGGCAGGTACAGCACGGTGTTCGATATGGAGTAAAGCTCCCTCAACACTGTCCCATCAAACACTCCCAGGGCAGGTACAGCACGGTGTTAGATATGGATTAAAGCTCCCTCTACACTGTCCCATCAAACACTCCCAGGGCAGGTACAGCACGGGGTTAGATACAGAATAAAGCTCCCTCAACACTATCCCATCAAACACTCCCAGGGCAGGTACAGCACGGGGTTAGATACAGAGTGAAGCTCCCTCGACACTGTCCCATCAAACACTCCCAGGGCAGGTACAGCACGGGGTTAGATACAGAATAAAGCTCCCTCAACACTATCCCATCAAACACTCCCAGGGCAGGTACAGCACGGGGTTAGATACAGAGTGAAGCTCCCTCTACACTGTCCCATCAAACACTCCCAGGGCAGGTACAGCATGGGGTTAGATACAGAGTAAAGCTCACTCTACACTGTCCCATCCATCACTCCCAGTGCAAGTGCAGCACGGGGTTAGATACAGAGTAAAGCTCCCTCTACACTGTCCCATCAAACACTCCCAGGGCAGGTACAGCACGGGATTAGTTACAGAGTAAATCTCCCTCTAAACTGTCCCATCAAATACTCCCAGACAGGTACAGCATGGTGTTAGATCTAGAGTAAAGCTCACTCTACACTGTCTCATCAAACACTCCCAGGGCAGGTACAGCACGGGGTTGGAGACAGAATAAAGTGCAGTCTACACTGTCCCCATCAAACACTCTCAGGTCATGTACAGCACAGGGTTAGATACATAGTAAAGCTCCCTCTACACTGTCCCGTCAAACACTCCCAGTGCAGGTCCAACACGGGGGTAGATACAGAGTAAAGCTCCCTCTACACTGTCCCATCAAACACTCCCAGGGCAGGTGCAGCACGAGTTTAGATATAGAGTTATGCTCCCTCTACACTGTCCCCATCAAACTATCTCAGAGCAGGTGCAGCATGGGTTGAGATACAGAGTAAAGCTCCCTCTACACTGTTCCATCAAACAGTCCCAAGGCAGGTACAGCACGGGTTAGATACACAGTAAAGCTCCCTCGACACTGTCCAATCAAACACTCCCATTGCAGGTACAGCACGGGGTTAGATACAGAGTAAAGCTCACTCGACACTGTCCTATCAAACACTCTCAGGGCAGGTACAGCATGGGGTTATATACAGAGTAAAGCTCCCTCTACACTGTCCCATCAAACACTCCCAGGGCAGGTACAGGGGGTTAGATACAGAGTAAAGCTCTCTGTACACTGTCCCATCAATCACTTGCAGGGCAGGTACAGAACAGAGTTAGATACAGAGTAAAGCTCGCTCTGTACTGTCCCGTTAAACAATCCCAGGGCAGGAACAGGGGGTTAAATAGAGAGTAAAGCTCCCTCTACACTGTCCCATTAAACATTCCCAGGGCAGGTGCAGCCTGGTTTAGATACAGAGTAAAGCTCCCTCTGCACAGTTTCATCAAACAATCCCATGTCAGGGACAGCAACGGGCTAGATGCAGAGTAAAGCACCCTCGACACTGCCCCATAAAACACTCCCAGGGCAGGTACAGCACGGGGTTAGATACAGAGTAAAGCTCGCTCTACACTGTCCCATCAAACACTCCCAGGGCAGGTACAGAATGGGGTTAGATACAGAGTAAAGCTCGCTCTACACTGTCCCGTCAAACACTCCCAGGGCAGGAACAGGGGGTTAGATAGAGAGTAAAGCTCCCTCTACACTGTCCCATTAAACACTCCCAGGGCAGGTGCAGCATTGTTTAGATACAGAGTAAAGCTCCCTCTGCACAGTTTCATCAAACACTCCCATGTCAGGGACAGCAACGGGCTAGATGCAGAGTAAAGCACCCTCGACACTGCCCCATAAAACACTCCCAGGGCAGGTACAGCACGGGGTTAGATACAGAGTAAAGCTCCCTCTACATTGTCTCATCAAACAGTCACAGGACCAGTACAGCACGGGGTTAGATACAGAGTAAAGCTCCCTCTGCACTGTCCCATCAAACACTCGCAGGGCAAGGACACCACGGGGTTAGATACAGAGTAAAGCTCTCTGTACACTGTCCCATCAAACACTCCCAGGGCAGGTACAGCGTGGGTTAGATACAGAGTAAAGCTCCCTCTACACTGTCCCATCAAACACTCCCAGGGCAGGTACAGCACGGGGTTAGATTTCGAGTAAAGTTCACTCGACACAGTCCCATCCAACACTCCCAGGGCAGGTACTGCATGGGGTTAGTTACAGAGTAAAGCTCACTCTGCAATGTCCCATCAAACACTCCCAGGGCAGATACAGCTCGGGATTAGATAGAGAGTAAAGCTCTCTCTACACTGTCCCATTAAACACTCCCAGGGCAGGTACAGCCTGGGTTAGATACAGAGTAAAACTCCCTCTACACAGTCCCATCAAACACTCCCAGGGCAGGTACAGCACGAGGATGGATACAAAGTAAAGCTCCCTCTACACTGTCCCATCAAACACTCCCAGGGCAGGTACAGCATGGGGTTAGAAACAGATAACACTCCCTCTACACTGTCCCATCAAACACTCCCAGGTCAGGTACAGCACGGGGTTAGCTACAGAGTAACGCTCCCTCTGCACTCTCACATCAAACTATCTCAGGGCAGGTACAGCACGGGGTTAGATACAGAATAAAGCTCCCTCTACACTGTCACATCAAACTATCTCAGGGCAGGTACAGCACGGGGTTAGATACAGAATAAAGCTCCGTCGACACTGTCCCATCAAACACTCGCAGGGCTGGTACAGCACGGGGTTAGATACGGAATAAAGCTCACTCTACACTGTCCCATCAAACTATCTCAGGGCAGGTACAGCATGGGTTTAGATACAGAGCAAAGCTCCCTCTACACTGTCCCATCAAACACTCCCAGGGCAGTTACAGCACGGGTTCGATACAGAGTAAAGCTCCCTCGACACTGTCCCATCAAAAACTCCCAGGACAGGGACAGCATGGGGTTAGATACAGAGTAAAGCTCACTCTACACTGTCCCGATCAAACACTGCCAGGGCAGGTACAGCACGGGGTTAGATACAGAGTAAAGCACACTCTATACTGTCCCATCCAACACTCCCACGTCAGGTACAGCACGGGGTTAGATACAGAGTAAAGCTCCCTCTTCACTGTCCTATCAAACACACTCAGGGCAGGTACAGAACGGGGTTAGATACAGAGTAAAGCTCCCTCTACACTGTCCCATCAAACACTCCCAGGGCAGGTACAGCACGGGGTTAGATTTCGACTAAAGTTCACTCTACACTGTCCCATCCAACACTCTCAGAGCAGGTACTGCATGGGTTTAGTTACAGAGTAAAGGTCACTCTGCAATGTCCCATCAAACACTCCTAGGGCAGGTACAGCTCGGGATTAGACAGAGAGTAAAGCTCTCTCTAAACTTTCCCATTAAATACTCCCAGGACAGGTACAGCCTGGGTTAGATACAGAGTAAAACTCCCTCTATACAGTCCCATCACACACTCCCAGGGCAGGTACAGCACGAGGTTGGATACAAAGCAAAGCTCCCTCTACACTGTCCCATCAAACACTCCCTGGGCAGGTACAGCATGGGGTTAGATACAGAGTAAAGCTCCCTCGACACTGTCCCATCAAACACTCCCAGGGCAGTTACAGCATGGGGTTAGATACAGAGTAAAGCTCCCTCTGCACTGTCCCATCAAACACTCCCAGGGCAGGTACAGCACGGGGTTAGATACAGAGTAAAGCTCCCTCAATAATATCCCATCAAACACTCCCAGGGCAGGTACAGCATGGGGTTAATACAGAGTAAAGCTCCCTCTACACTGCCCCATCAAACACTCCCAGGGCAGGTACAGCACGGGGTTAGATACAGAGTAAAGCTCACTCTGCACTGTCCCCATCAAACACTCCCAGGGCTGGTACAGC
Organism: Pristiophorus japonicus; assembly: GCF_044704955.1. Lineage (NCBI taxonomy): Eukaryota > Metazoa > Chordata > Chondrichthyes > Pristiophoridae > Pristiophorus > Pristiophorus japonicus. The sequence goes on along the minus strand of NW_027254389.1, from coordinate 334,150 downwards.
ACGGGGTTAGCCACAGAGTAAAGCTCCCTCGACACTATCCCATCAAATACTCCCAGGGCAGGTACAGCACGGGGTTAGATACAGAGTAAAGCTCCCTCTACACTGTCCCTTCAAACACTCCCAGGGCATGTACAGCACGGGGTTAGATACAGAGTCAAGCTCTCTGTACACTGTCCCATCAAACTATCTCAGGGCAGGTACACCATGGGGTTAGATACAGAGTAAAGCTCACTCTACACTGTCCCATCCATCACTCCCAGTGCAAGTGCAACACGGGGTTAGATACGGAATAAAGCTCCCTCTACACTGTCCCATCAAACACTCGCAGGGCAGGTACAGCACGGGGTTAGATACGGAATAAAGCTCCCTCTACACTGCCCCATCAAACACTCCCAGGGCAGGTAGAGCACGGGGTTAGAAACAGAATAAAGCTCCCTCTACCCAGTCCCATCAAACACTCGTAGGGCAGGTACAGCACGGGGTTAGATACAGAGTAAAGCTCCCTCTGCACTGCACCATCAAACATTCCCAGGGCAGGTGCAGCACGGTGTTAGATACAGAGTAAAGCTCCCTCTACACTGTCCCATCAAACACTCCCAGGGCAGGTACAGCACGGGGTTAGATACAGAGTAAAGCTCCCTCTACATTGTCCCATCAACCACTCAATGGACTGATACAGCACAGGGTTAGATACATAGTAAAGCTCCCTCTACGCTGTCCCCATTAAACACTCCCAGAGCAGGTGCAGCACGGGGTTAGATACAGAGTAAAGCTCCCTCTACACTGTCCCATCAAACACTCCCAGGGCAGGTACAGCACGGGGTTAGATACAGAGTAATGCTCCATTTACACTGCCCCATAAAACACTCCCAGGTCAGGTGCAGCACGGGGTTAGATACAGAGTAAAGCTCCCTCTACACTGTCCCATCAAACACTCCCAGGGCAGATACAGCGTGGGTTAGATACAGAGTAAAGCTCCCTCTACACTGTCCCATCAAACACTCCCAGGGCAGGTACAGCACGGGGTTAGATTTCGAGTAAAGTTCACTCTACACAGTCCCATCCAACACTCCCAGGGCAGGGACTGCATGGGGTTAGTTACAGAGTAAAGCTCACTCTGCAATGTCCCATCAAACACTCCCAGGGCAGATACAGCTCGGGATTAGATAGAGAGTAAAGCTCTCTCTACACTGTCCCATTAAACACTCCCAGGGCAGGTACAGCCTGGGTTAGATACAGAGTAAAACTCCCTCTACACAGTCCCATCAAAAACTCCCAGGGCAGGTACAGCACGAGGATGGATACAAAGTAAAGCTCCCTCTACACTGTCCCATCAAACACTCCCAGGGCAGGTACAGCATGGGGTTAGCTACAGAGTAACGCTCCCTCTGCACTGTCACATCAAACTATCTCAGGGCAGGTACAGCACGGGGTTAGATACAGAATAAAGCTCCCTCTACACTGTCCCATCAAACACTCGCAGGGCTGGTACAGCACGGGGTTAGATACGGAATAAAGCTCCCTCTGCACTGCCCCATCAAACACTCCCAGGGCAGGTACAGCTTGGGGTTAGAAACAGAGTAAAGCTCCCTCGACACTGTCCCATCAAACACTCCCAGGGCAGGTACAGCACGGGATAAGATACAGAGTAAATCTCCCTCTAAACTGTCCCATCAAATACTCCCAGGACAGGTACAGCATGGTGTTAGATACAGAGTAAAGCACACTCTATACTGTCCCATCCAACACTCCCACGTCAGGTACAGCACGGGGTTAGATACAGAGTAAAGCTCCCTCTTCACTGTCCTATCAAACACTCTCAGGGCAGGTACAGAACGGGGTTAGATACAGAGTAAAGCTCCGTCTACACTATCCCATCAAACACTCCGAGGGCAGGTACAGCATGGAGTTAGATACAGAGTGAAGCTCCCTCTACACTGTCCCATCAAACACTCCCAGGGCAGGTACAGCACGGGGTTAGATTCAGAATAAAGCTCCCTCAACACTATCCCATCAAACACTCCCAGGGCAGGTACAGCACGGGGTTAGATACAGAGTAAAGCTCTCTGTACACTGTCCCATCAAACACTCCCAGGGCAGGTACAGAACGGGATTAGATACAGAGTAAAGCTCCCTCTACACTGTCCCATCAAACACTGCCATGGCAGGTACAGCACGGGATTAGATACAGAGTAAATCTCCCTCTAAACTGTCCCATCAAATACTCCCAGGCAGATACAGCATGGTGTTAGATCTCGAGTAAAGCTCACTCTACACTGTCTCATCAAACACTCCCAGGGAAGGTACAGCACGGGGTTAGAGACAGAATAAAGTGCAGTCTACACTGTCCCCATCAAACACTCTCAGGTCATGTAGAGCACGTGGTTAGATACATAGTAAAGCTCCCTCTGCACTGTCCCATCAAACACTCTCAGGTCAGGTACAGCACGGGGCTAAATACAGAGTAAAGCTCCCTCTTCAATGTCCCATCAAACACTCTCAGGGCAAGTAAAGCACGGAGTTAGATACAGAGTAAACCTCCCTCTATACTGTCCCATCAAACTATCTCAGGGCAGGTACAGCATGGGGTTAGATACAGAGTAAAGCTCCCTCTACACTGTCCCATCAAACACTCCCAGGGCAGGTACAGCACGGGGTTAGATACAGAGTAATGCTCCATTTACACTGCCCCATAAAACACTCCCAGGTCAGGTGCAGCACGGGGTTAGATACAGAGTAAAGCTCCCTCTACACTGTCCCATCAAACACTCCCAGGGCAGATACAGCGTGGGTTAGATACAGAGTAAAGCTCCCTCTACACTGTCCCATCAAACACTCCCAGGGCAGGTACAGCACGGGGTTAGATTTCGAGTAAAGTTCACTCTACACAGTCCCATCCAACACTCCCAGGGCAGGGACTGCATGGGGTTAGTTACAGAGTAAAGCTCACTCTGCAATGTCCCATCAAACACTCCCAGGGCAGATACAGCTCGGGATTAGATAGAGAGTAAAGCTCTCTCTACACTGTCCCATTAAACACTCCCAGGGCAGGTACAGCCTGGGTTAGATACAGAGTAAAACTCCCTCTACACAGTCCCATCAAACACTCCCAGGGCAGGTACAGCATGGGGTTAGCTACAGAGTAACGCTCCCTCTGCACTGTCACATCAAACTATCTCAGGGCAGGTACAGCACGGTGTTCGATATGGAGTAAAGCTCCCTCAACACTGTCCCATCAAACACTCCCAGGGCAGGTACAGCACGGGGTTAGATACAGAGTGAAGCTCCCTCTACACTGTCCCATCAAACACTCCCAGGGCAGGTACAGCATGGGGTTAGACACAGAGTAAAGCTCACTCTACACTGTCCCATCCATCACTCCCAGTGCAAGTGCAGCACGGGGTTAGATACAGAGTAAAGCTCCCTCTACACTGTCCCATCAAACACTCCCAGGGCAGGTACAGCACGGGATTAGATACAGAGTAAATCTCCCTCTAAACTGTCCCATCAAATACTCCCAGGCAGGTACAGCATGGTGTTAGATCTAGAGTAAAGCTCACTCTACACTGTCTCATCAAACACTCCCAGGGCAGGTACAGCACGGGGTTAGAGACAGAATAAAGTGCAGTCTACACTGTCCCCATCAAACACTCTCAGGTCATGTACAGCACAGGGTTAGATACATAGTAAAGCTCCCTCTACACTGTCCCGTCAAACACTCCCAGTGCAGGTCCAACACGGGGGTAGATATAGAGTAAAGCTCCCTCTACACTGTCCCATCAAACACTCCCAGGGCAGGTGCAGCACGAGTTTAGATATAGAGTTATGCTCCCTCGACACTGTCCCCATCAAACTATCTCAGAGCAGGTGCAGCATGGGTTTAGATACAGAGGAAAGCTCCCTCTGCACAGTTTCATCAAACACTCCCATGTCAGGGACAGCAACGGGCTAGATGCAGAGTAAAGCACCCTCGACACTGCCCCATAAAACACTCCCATTGCAGGTACAGCACGGGGTTAGATACAGAGTAAAGCTCCCTCTACACTGTCCCATCAAACACTCCCAGGGCAGGTACAGAATGGGGTTAGATACAGAGTAAAGCTCGCTCTACACTGTCCCGTCAAACACTCCCAGGGCAGGAACAGGGGGTTAGATAGAGAGTAAAGCTCCCTCTACACTGTCCCATTAAACACTCCCAGGGCAGGTGCAGCATTGTTTAGATACAGAGTAAAGCTCCCTCTGCACAGTTTCATCAAACACTCCCATGTCAGGGACAGCAACGGGCTAGATGCAGAGTAAAGCACCCTCGACACTGCCCCATAAAACACTCCCAGGGCAGGCACAGCACGGGGTTAGATACAGAGTAAAGCTCCCTCTACATTGTCTCATCAAACAGTCACAGGACCAGTACAGCACGGGGTTAGATACAGAGTAAAGCTCCCTCTACACTGTTCCATCAAACACTCGCAGGGCAGGTACAGCACGGCGTTAGATACAGAGTAAAGCTCCCTCTACACTGTCCCATCAACCACTCGCAGGGCAAGGACACCACGGGGTTAGATACAGAGTAAAGCTCTCTGTACACTGTCCCATCAAACTATCTCAGGGCAGGTACAGCATGGGGTTAGATACAGAGTAAAGCTTCCTCTACACTGTCCCATCCATCACTCCCAGTGCAAGTGCAGCACGGGGTTAGATACGGAATAAAGCTCCCTCTACACTGTTCCATCAAACACTCGCAGGGCAGGTACAGCACGGGGTTAGATACGGAATAAAGCTCCCTCTGCACTGCCCCATCAAACACTCCCAGGGCAGGTACAGCATGGGGTTAGAAACAGTGCAAAGCTCCCTCTCAACTGTCACATCAAATACTCCCAGGACAGGTACAGCATGGTGTTAGATCTAGAGTAAAGCTCACTCTACACTGTCCCATCAAACTATCTCAGGGCAGGTACAGCATGGGTTTAGATACAGAGCAAAGCTCCCTCTACACTGTCCCATCAAACACTCCCAGGGCAGTTACAGCACGGGTTCGATACAGAGTTAAGCTCCCTCTACACTGTCCCATCAAACACTCCATGGGCCGGTACAGCACGGGTTAGATACAGAGTAAAGCTCCCTCTGCACTGTCCCATCAAAAACTCCCAGGACAGGGACAGCATGTGGTTAGATACAGAGTAAAGCTCACTCTACACTGTCCCCATCAAACACTGCCAGGGCAGGTACAGCACGGGGTTAGATACAGAGTAAAGCTCCCTCTTCACTGTCCTATCAAACACTCTCAGGGCAGGTACAGAACGGGGTTAGATACAGAGTAAAGCTCCTTCTACACTGTCCCATCAAACACTCCCAGGGCAGGTACAGCTCGAGGTTGGATACAAAGCAAAGCTCCCTCTACACTGTCCCATCAAACACTCCCTGGGCAGGTACAGCATGGGGTTAGATACAGAGTAAAGCTCCCTCGACACTGTCCCATCAAACACTCCCAGGGCAGGTACAGCATGGGGTTAGATACAGAGTAAAGCTCCCTCTGCACTGTCCCATCAAACACTCCCAGGGCAGGTACAGCACGGGGTTAGATACAGAGTAAAGCTCCCTCAATAATATCCCATCAAACACTCCCAGGGCAGGTACAGCATGGGGTTAATACAGAGTAAAGCTCCCTCTACACTGCCCCATCAAACACTCCCAGGGAAGGTACAGCACAGGGTTAGATACAGAGTAAAGCTCACTCTGCACTGTCCCCATGAAACACTCCCAGGGCTGGTACAGCAGGGGTTAGCTGCAGAGTAAAGCTCCCTCTACACTGTCCCTTCAAACACTGCCAGGGCAAGTACAGCACGGGGTTAGATACAGAGTCAAGCTCTCTGTACACTGTCCCATCAAACTATCTCAGGGCAGGTACACCATGGGGTTAGATACAGAGTAAAGCTCACTCTACACTGTCCCATCCATCACTCCCAGTGCAAGTGCAACACGGGGTTAGATACGGAATAAAGCTCCCTCTACACTGTCTCATCAAACACTCGCAGGGCAGGTATAGCACGGGGTTAGATACGGAATAAAGCTCCCTCTACACTGCCCCATCAAACACTCCCAGGGCAGGTACAGCACGGGGTTAGAAACAGAGTAAAGCTCCCTCTACCCAGTCCCATCAAACACTCGTAGGGCAGGTACAGCACGGGGTTAGATACAGAGTAAAGCTCCCTCTACACTGTCCCATCAAACACTCCCAGGGCAGGTACAGCACGGGGTTAGATACAGAGTAAAGCTCCATTTACACTGTCCCATTAAACACTCCCAGGGCAGGTACAGCCTGGGTTAGATACAGAGTAAAACTCCCTCTACACAGTCCCATCAAACACTCCCAGGGCAGGTACAGCACGAGGTTGGATACAAAGTAAAGCTCCCTCTACACTGTCCCATCAAACACTCCCAGGTCAGGTACAGCACGGGGTTAGCTACAGAGTAAATCTCCCTCTGCACAGTCCCATCAAACACTCCCAGGGCAGGTACAGCACGAGGTTGGATACAAAGTAAAGCTCCCTCTACACTGTCCCATCAAACACTCCCAGGTCAGGTACAGCACGGGGTTAGCTACAGAGTAAATCTCCCTCTGCACTGTCCCATCAAACACTCGCAGGGCAGGTACAGCACGGGGTTAGAAACAGAGTAAAGCTACCTCAACACTGTCCCATCAAACACTCCCAGGGCAGGTACAGCATGGTGTTAGATCTAGAGTAAAGCTCACTCTACACTGTCCCATCAAACTATCTCAGGGCAGGTACAGCATGGGTTTAGATACAGAGCAAAGCTCCCTCTACACTGTCCCATCAAACACTCCCAGGGCAGGTACAGCATGGAGTTAGATACAGAGTGAAGCTCCCTCTACACTGTCCCATCAAACACTCCCAGGGCAGGTACAGCATGGGGTTAGATACAGAGTAAAGCTCTCTGTACACTATCCCATCAAACTATCTCAGGGCAGGTACAGCATGGGGTTAGATACAGAGTAAAGCTCACTCTACACTGTCCCATCCATCACTCCCAGTGCAAGTGCAGCACGGGGTTAGATACAGAGTAAAGCTCTCTGTACACTGTCCCATCAAACACTCCCAGGGCAGGTACAGAACGGGATTAGATACAGAGTAAAGCTCCCTCTACACTGTCCCATCAAACACTCCCAGGGCAGGTACAGCACGGGATTAGATACAGAGTAAATCTCCCTCTAAACTGTCCCATCAAATACTCCCAGGCAGGTACAGCATGGTGTTAGATCTAGAGTAAAGCTCACTCTACACTGTCTCATCAAACACTCCCAGGGAAGGTACAACACGGGGTTAGAGACAAAATAAAGTGCAGTCTACACTGTCCCCATCAAACACTCTCAGGTCATGTAGAGCACGTGGTTAGATACATAGTAAAGCTCCCTCTACACTGTCCCATCAAACACTCTCAGGTCAGGTGCAGCACGGGGTGAAAATCAGAGTAAAGCTCCCTCTTCAATGTCCCATCAAACACTCTCAGGGCAAGTAAAGCACGGAGTTAGATACAGAGTAAACCCCCCTCTATACTGTCCCATCAAACTAGCTCAGGGCAGGTACAGCATGGGGTTAGATACAGAGTAAAGCTCACTCTACACTATCCCATCAAACACTCCCAGGGCAGGTACAGCACGGGGTTAGATACAGAGTGAAGCTCCCTCTACACTGTCCCATCAAACACTCCCAGGTCATGTACAGCACAGGGTTAGATACACAGTAAAGCTCCCTCTACACTGTCCCGTCAAACACTCCCAGTGCAGGTCCAACACGGGGGTAGATATAGAGTAAAGCTCCCTCTACACTGTCCCATCAAACACTCCCAGGGCAGGTGCAGCACGAGTTTAGATATAGAGTTATGCTCCCTCGACACTGTCCCCATCAAACTATCTCAGAGCAGGTGCAGCATGGGTTTAGATACAGAGGAAAGCTCCCTCTGCACAGTTTCATCAAACACTCCCATGTCAGGGACAGCAACGGGCTAGATGCAGAGTAAAGCACCCTCGACACTGCCCCATAAAACACTCCCATTGCAGGTACAGCACGGGGTTAGATACAGAGTAAAGCTCCCTCTACACTGTCCCATCAAACACTCCCAGCGCAGGTACAGAATGGGGTTAGATACAGAGTAAAGCTCGCTCTACACTGTCCCGTCAAACACTCCCAGGGCAGGAACAGGGGGTTAGATAGAGAGTAAAGCTCCCTCTACACTGTCCCATTAAACACTCCCAGGGCAGGTGCAGCATTGTTTAGATACAGAGTAAAGCTCCCTCTGCACAGTTTCATCAAACACTCCCATGTCAGGGACAGCAACGGGCTAGATGCAGAGTAAAGCACCCTCGACACTGCCCCATAAAACACTCCCAGGGCAGGCACAGCACGGGGTTAGATACAGAGTAAAGCTCCCTCTACATTGTCTCATCAAACAGTCACAGGACCAGTACAGCACGGGGTTAGATACAGAGTAAAGCTCCCTCTACACTGTTCCATCAAACACTCGCAGGGCAGGTACAGCACGGCGTTAGATACAGAGTAAAGCTCCCTCTACACTGTCCCATCAACCACTCGCAGGGCAAGGACACCACGGGGTTAGATACAGAGTAAAGCTCTCTGTACACTGTCCCATCAAACTATCTCAGGGCAGGTACAGCATGGGGTTAGATACAGAGTAAAGCTTCCTCTACACTGTCCCATCCATCACTCCCAGTGCAAGTGCAGCACGGGGTTAGATACGGAATAAAGCTCCCTCTACACTGTTCCATCAAACACTCGCAGGGCAGGTACAGCACGGGGTTAGATACGGAATAAAGCTCCCTCTGCACTGCCCCATCAAACACTCCCAGGGCAGGTACAGCATGGGGTTAGAAACAGTGCAAAGCTCCCTCTCAACTGTCCCATCAAATACTCCCAGGACAGGTACAGCATGGTGTTAGATCTAGAGTAAAGCTCACTCTACACTGTCCCATCAAACTATCTCAGGGCAGGTACAGCATGGGTTTAGATACAGAGCAAAGCTCCCTCTACACTGTCCCATCAAACACTCCCAGGGCAGTTACAGCACGGGTTCGATACAGAGTTAAGCTCCCTCTACACTGTCCCATCAAACACTGCCAGGGCAGGTACAGCACGGGGTTAGATACAGAGTAAAGCTCCCTCTTCACTGTCCTATCAAACACTCTCAGGGCAGGTACAGAACGGGGTTAGATACAGAGTAAAGCTCCTTCTACACTGTCCCATCAAACACTCCCAGGGCAGGTACAGCACGAGGTTGGATACAAAGCAAAGCTCCCTCTACACTGTCCCATCAAACACTCCCTGGGCAGGTACAGCATGGGGTTAGATACAGAGTAAAGCTCCCTCGACACTGTCCCATCAAACACTCCCAGGGCAGGTACAGCATGGGGTTAGATACAGAGTAAAGCTCCCTCTGCACTGTCCCATCAAACACTCCCAGGGCAGGTACAGCACGGGGTTAGATACAGAGTAAAGCTCCCTCAATAATATCCCATCAAACACTCCCAGGGCAGGTACAGCATGGGGTTAATACAGAGTAAAGCTCCCTCTACACTGCCCCATCAAACACTCCCAGGGCAGGTACAGCACAGGGTTAGATACAGAGTAAAGCTCACTCTGCACTGTCCCCATGAAACACTCCCAGGGCTGGTACAGCACGGGGTTAGCTGCAGAGTAAAGCTCCCTCTACACTGTCCCTTCAAACACTCCCAGGGCAAGTACAGCACGGGGTTAGATACAGAGTCAAGTTCTCTGTACACTGTCCCATCAAACTATCTCAGGGCAGGTACACCATGGGGTTAGATACAGAGTAAAGCTCACTCTACACTGTCCCATCCATCACTCCCAGTGCAAGTGCAACACGGGGTTAGATACGGCATAAAGCTCCCTCTACACTGTCTCATCAAACACTCGCAGGGCAGGTATAGCACGGGGTTAGATACGGAATAAAGCTCCCTCTACACTGCCCCATCAAACACTCCCAGGGGAGGTACAGCACGGGGTTAGAAACAGAGTAAAGCTCCCTCTACCCAGTCCCATCAAACACTCGTAGGGCAGGTACAGCACGGGGTTAGATACAGAGTAAAGCTCCCTCTACACTGTCCCATCAAACACTCCCAGGGCAGGTACAGCACGGGATTAGATACAGAGTAAATCTCCCTCTAAACTGTCCCATCAAATACTCCCAGGACAGGTACAGCATGGTGTTAGATCTAGAGTAAAGCTCACTCTACACTGTCCCATCAAACTATCTCAGGGCAGGTACAGCATGGGTTTAGATACAGAGCAAAGCTCCCTCTACACTGTCCCATCAAACACTCCCAGGGCAGTTACAGCACGGGTTCGATACAGAGTAAAGCTCCCTCTACACTGTCCCATCCAACACTCCCAGGGCAGGTACAGCATGGAGTTAGATACAGAGTGAAGCTCCCTCTACACTGTCCCATCAAACACTCCCAGGGCAGGTACAGCATGGGGTTAGATACAGAGTAAAGCTCTCTGTACACTATCCCATCAAACTATCTCAGGGCAGGTACAGCATGGGGTTAGATACAGAGTAAAGCTCACTCTACACTGTCCCATCCATCACTCCCAGTGCAAGTGCAGCACGGGGTTAGATACAGAGTAAAGCTCTCTGTACACTGTCCCATCAAACACTCCCAGGGCAGGTACAGAACGGGATTAGATACAGAGTAAAGCTCCCTCTACACTGTCCCATCAAACACTCCCAGGGCAGGTACAGCACGGGATTAGATACAGAGTAAATCTCCCTCTAAACTGTCCCATCAAATACTCCCAGGCAGGTACAGCATGGTGTTAGATCTAGAGTAAATCTCACTCTACATTGTCTCATCAAACACTCCCAGGGAAGGTACAATACGGGGTTAGAGACAGAATAAAGTGCAGTCTACACTGTCCCCATCAAACACTCTCAGGTCATGTAGAGCACGTGGTTAGATACATAGTAAAGCTCCCTCTACACTGTCCCATCAAACACTCTCAGGTCAGGTGCAGCACGGGGTGAAAATCAGAGTAAAGCTCCCTCTTCAATGTCCCATCAAACACTCTCAGGGCAAGTAAAGCACGGAGTTAGATACAGAGTAAACCTCCCTCTATACTGTCCCATCAAACTAGCTCAGGGCAGGTACAGCATGGGGTTAGATACAGAGTAAAGCTCACTCTACACTATCCCATCAAACACTCCCAGGGCAGGTACAGCACGGGGTTAGATACAGAGTGAAGCTCCCTCTACACTGTCCCATCAAACACTCCCAGGGCAGGTACAGCATGGGGTTAGATACAGAGTAAAGCTCACTCTACACTGTCCCATCCATCACTCCCAGTGCAAGTGCAGCACGGGGTTAGATACAGAGTAAAGCTCCCTCTACACTGTCTCATCAAACACTCCCAGGGCAGGTACAGCATGGGTTTAGATACAGTGTAAAGCTCCCTCGACACTGTTCCATCAAACTATCCCAGGGCAGGTACAGCACGGGTTAGATACAGAGTAATGCTCCCTCGACACTGTCCAATCAAACACTCCCATTGCAGGTACAGCACGGGGTTAGATACAGAGTAAAGCTCACTCTACACTGTCCTATCAAACACTCTCAGGGCAGGTACAGCATGGGGTTATATACAGAGTAAAGCTCCCTCTACACTGTCCCATCAAACACTCCCAGGGCAGGTACAGGGGGTTAGATACAGAGTAAAGCTCTCTGTACACTGTCCCATCAATCACTTGCAGGGCAGGTACAGAACAGAGTTAGATATAGAGTAAAGCTCGCTCTGTACTGTCCCGTCAAACAATCCCAGGGCAGGAACAGGGGGTTACATAGAGAGTAAAGCTCCCTCTACACTGTCCCATTAAACACTCCCAGGGCAGGTGCAGCCTGGTTTAGATACAGAGTAAAGCTCCCTCTGCACAGTTTCATCAAACACTCCCATGTCAGGGACAGCAACGGGCTAGATGCAGAGTAAAGCACCCTCGACACTGCCCCATAAAACACTCCCAGGGCAGGTACAGCACGGGGTTAGATACAAAGTAAAGCTCGCTCTACACTGTCCCATCAAACACTCCCAGGGCAGGTACAGAATGGGGTTAGATACAGAGTAAAGCTCGCTCTACACTGTCCCGTCAAACACTCCCAGGGCAGGAACAGGGGGTTAGATAGAGAGTAAAGCTCCCTCTACACTGTCCCATTAAACACTCCCAGGGCAGGTGCAGCATTGTTTAGATACAGAGTAAAGCTCCCTCTGCACAGTTTCATCAAACACTCCCATGTCAGGGACAGCAACGGGCTAGATGCAGAGTAAAGCACCCTCGACACTGCCCCATAAAACACTCCCAGGGCAGGTACAGCATGGGGTTAGATACAGAGTAAAGCTCCCTCTACACTGTCCCATCAAACACTCCCAGGGCAGGTACAGAACGGGGTGAGATACAGAGTAAAGCTCGCTCTACACTGTCCCATCAAACACTCCCAGGGCAGGTACAGAACGGGGTGAGATACAGAGTAAAGCTCCCTCTACACTGTTCCATAAAACACTCGCAGGGCAGGTACAGCACGGGATTAGATACAGAGCAAAGCTCCCTCTACACTGTTCCATCAAACACTCCCAGGGCAGGAACAGCACAGGGTTAGATACAGAGTAAAGCTCCCTGCGCACTGTCCTATCAAACACTCGCAGGGCAGGTACAGCACGGGATCAGATACAGAGTAAATCTCCCTCGAAACTGTCCCATCAAATACTCCCAGGGCAGGTACAGCATGGTGTTAGATCTGGAGTACAGCTCCCTCTATACTGTCCCATCAAACACTCCCAGGGCAGGTACAGCACTGGTTAGATCCAGAGTAAAGCTCCCTCTACACTGTCTCATCAAACACTCCCAGGGCAGGTACAGCATGGAGTTAGATATGGAGTAAAGCTCCCTCAACACTGTCGCATCAAACACCCCCAGGGCAGGTTAAGCACGGTGTTAGATACAGAGTAAAGCTCCCTCTACACTGTCCCATCAAACTATCTCAGGGCAGGTACAGCATGGGGTTAGATACAGAGTAAAGCTCCCTCTACACTGTCTCATCAAACACTCTCAGGTCATGTACAGCACGGGGTTAGATACATCGTAAAGTTCCCTCTACACTGTCCCATCAAACACTCCCAGGGCAGGAACAGTGGGTTAGATACAGAGTAAAGCTCCCTCTACATTGTCCCATCAAACACTCCCAGGGCAGGTACAGCAGGGGTTAGATACAGAGTAAAGCTCGCTCTACACTGTCCCATCAAACACTCCCAGGGCAGGTACAGAACGGGGTTAGATACAGAGTAAAGCTCGCTCTACACTGTCCCATCAAACACTCCCACGGCAGGTACAGCAAGGGTTAGATACAGAGTAAAGCTCCCTCAATATTGTCCCATCAAACACTCACAGGACCAGTACAGCACAGGTTAGATACAGAATAAATCTCCCTCTACACTGTCCCATCAAATACTCCCAGGGCAGGTACAGCAAGGGTTAGATCCAGAGTAAAGCTCCCTCTACACTGTCCCATCAAACACTCCCAGGGCAGGTACAGCAGGGGTTAGATACAGAGTAAAGCTCCCTCAACACTATCCCATCAAACATTCCCAGGGCAGGTACAGCACGGGGTTAGATACAGAGTAAAGCTCCCTCTACACTGTCCCATCAAACACTCCCAGGGCAGGTACAGCACGGGGTTAGATACAGAGTAAAGCTCCCTCTACACTGTCCAATCAAACACTCCCAGGGCAGGTACAGCATGGGTTAGATCCAGAGTAAAGCTCCCTCTGCACTGTCTCATCAAACACTCCCAGGGCAAGTATAGCACGGGGTTAGATACAGAGTAAAGCTCCCTCTACACTGTCCCCATCAAACACTCCCAGGGCAGGTACAGCACGGGGTTAGATACAGAATAAAGCGCACTCTACACTGTCTCATCAAACAATCTCAGGTCATGTCCAGCACGGGGTTAGATACATAGTAAAGCTCCCTCTACACTGTCCCATCAAACACTCGTCGGGCAGGTACAGCAGGGGGATAGATACAGAGTAAAGCTCCCTCTACACTGTCTCATCAAACACTCTCAGGTCATGTACAGCACAGGGTTAGATACATCGTAAAGTTCCCTCTACACTGTCCCATCAAACACTCCCAGGGCACGAACAGGGGGTTAGATACAGAGTAAAGCTCCCTCTACATTGTCCCATCAAAGACTCCCAGGGCAGGTACAGCAGGGGTTAGATACATAGTAAAGCTCGCTCTACACTGTCCCATCAAACACTCCCAGGGCAGGTACAGAACGGGGTTAGATACAGAGTAAAGCTCGCTCTACACTGTCCCATCAAACACTCCCACGGAAGGTACATCAAGGGTTAGATACAGAGTAAAGCTCCCTCAACATTGTCCCATCAAACACTCACAGGACCAGTACAGCACAGGTTAGATACAGAATAAATCTCCCTCTACACTGTCCCATCAAATACTCCCAGGGCAGGTACAGCAAGGGTTAGATCCAGAGTAAAGCTCCCTCTACACTGTCCCATCAAATAGTCCCAGGGCAGGTACAGCATGGGTTTAGATACAGAGGAAAGCTCCCTCTACACTGTTCCATCAAACACTCCCAGGGCAGGTACAGCACGGGGTTAGATACAGAGTAAAGCTCCCTCCACACTGTCCCATCAAACACTCCCAGGGCAGGTCCAGGGGGTTAGATACAGCGTAAAGCTCCCTCTACACTGTCCCCATCAAACACTCCCAGGGAAGGTACAGCACGGGTTTAGATACAGAGTAAAGCTCCCTCTTCACTGTCCTATCAAACACTCTCAGGGCAGGTACAGAACGGGGTTAGATACAGAGTAAAGCTCCTTCTACACTGTCCCGTCAAACACTCCCAGGGCAGGTACAGGGGGTTAGATACAGAGTAAAGCTCCCTCTACACTGTCCCCATCAAACACTCCCAGGGCAGGTACAGCATGGGGTGAGATACAGAGTAAAGCTCCCTCTACACTGTCCCATCAAACACTCCCAGGGCAGGTACAGCAGGGGTTAGATACAGAGTAAAGCTCCCTCAACACTATCCCATCAAAAACTCCCAGGGCAGGTACAGCACGGTGTTAGATACAGAGTAAAGCTCCCTCTACACTGTCCCATCAAATACTCCCAGGGCAGGTACAGCACGGGGTTAGATACAGAGTAAAGCTCCCTCTACACTGTCCAATCAAACACTCCCAGGGCAGGTACAGCATGGGTTAGATCCAGAGTAAAGCTCCCTCTGCACTGTCTCATCAAACACTCCCAGGGCAGGTACAGCACGGGGTTAGATACAGAGTAAAGCTCCCTCTATACTGTCCCCATCAAACACTCCCAGGGCAGGTACAGCACGGGGTTAGATACAGAATAAAGCGCACTCTACACTGTCTCATCAAACAATCTCAGGTCATGTACAGCACGGGGTTAGATACATAGTAAAGCTCCCTCTACACTGTCCCATCAAACACTCGTCGGGCAGGTACAGCAGGGGGTTAGATACAGAGTAAAGCTCCCTGTAAACTGTCCCATCCAACACTCCCAGGGCAAGTCCTGCATGGGGTTAGTTACAGAATAAAGCTCCCTCGACACTGTCCCATCAAACACTCCCATGTCAGGTACAGCAACGGGCTAGATGCAGAGTAAAACTCCCTCGACACTGCCCCATAAAACACTCCCAGGGCAGGTACAGCATGGGTTAGATACAGATTAAAGCTCACACTACACTGTCCCATCCAACTCTCCCAGGGCAGGTACAGCACTAGGTTAGATACAAAGTAAAGCTCCCTCTACATTGTCCCGTCAAACACGCCCAGTGCAGGTCCAACACGGGGGTAGATACAGAGTAAAGCTCCCTCTACACTGTCCCATCAAACACTCCCAGGGCAGGTGCAGCACGAGTTTAGATATAGAGTTATTCTCCCGCTACACTGTCCCCATCAAACTATCTCAGGGCAGGTGCAGCATGGGTTTAGATACAGAGTAAAGCTCCCTCTACACTGTCCCATCAAACAGTCCCAGGGCAGGTACAGCACGGGTTAGATACAGAGTAAAGCTCCCTCGACACTGTCCAATCAAACACTCCCATTGCAGGTACAGCACGGGGTTAGATACAGAGTAAAGCTCACTCTACACTGTCCTATCAAACAGTCTCAGGGCAGGTACAGCATGGGGTTATATACAGAGTAAAGCTCCCTCTACACTGTACCATCATACACTCCCAGGGCAGGTACAGGGGGTTAGATACAGAGTAAAGCTCTTTGTACACTGTCCCATCAATCACTTGCAGGGCAGGTACAGAACAGAGTTAGATACAGAGTAAAGCTCGCTCTGTACTGTTCCGTCAAACAATCCCAGGGCAGGAACAGGGGGTTAGATAGAGAGTAAAGCTCCCTCTACACTGTCCCATTAAACATTCCCAGGGCAGGTGCAGCCTGGTTTAGATACAGAGTAAAGCTCCCTCTGCACAGTTTCACCAAACACTCCCATGTCAGGGACAGCAACGGGCTAGATGCAGAGTAAAGCACCCTCGACACTGCCCCATAAAACACTCCCAGGGCAGGTACAGCACGGGGTTAGATACAGAGTAAAGCTCGCTCTACACTGTCCCATCAAACACTCCCAGGGCAGGTACAGAATGGGGTTAGATACAGAGTAAAGCTCGCTCTACACTGTCCCGTCAAACACTCCCAGGGCAGGAACAGGGGGTTAGATAGAGAGTAAAGCTCCCTCTACACTGTCCCATTAAACACTCCCAGGGCAGGTACAGCACAGGGTTAGATGCAGAGTAAAGCTCGCTCTGCACTGTCCCATCAAACACTCCCAGGGCAGGTACAGCAAGGGTTAGATACAGAATAAAGCTCCCTCTACATTGTCTCATCAAACACTCACAGGACCAGTACAGCACGGGGTTAGATACAGAGTAAAGCTCCCTCTACACTGTTCCATCAAACACTCGCAGCGCAGGTACAGCACGGGATTAGATACAGAGCAAAGCTCCCTCTACACTGTCCCATCAAACACTCCCAGGGCAGGTACAGCACGGGTTTAGATACAGAGTAAAGCTCCCTCTACACTGTCCCATCCAACACTCGCAGGGCAGGTACAGCACGGGGTTAGATACTAAGTAAAGCTCCCTCTACATTGTCCCATCAAACACTCCCACGGCAGGTACAGCGTGGGTTAGATACAGAGTAAAGCTCCCTCTGCACTGTGCCATCAAACACTCCCACGGCAGGTACAGCGTGGGTTAGATACAGAGTAAAGCTCCCTCTGCACTGTGCCATCAAACACTCCCAGGGCAGGTACAGCACGGGGTTAGATACAGAGTAAAGCTCCCTCTACACTGTCCCATCAAACACTCCCAGGGCAGGTACAGCACGGGGTTAGATACAGAGTAAAGCTCCCTCTAAATTGTCCCATCAAATACTCCCAGGGCAGGTACAGCACGGGGTTAGATTTAGACTAAAGTTCACTCCACACTGTCCCATCCAACACTCCCAGGGCAGGTACTGCATGGGGTTAGTTACAGAGTAAAGATCACTCTGCAATGTCCCATCAAACACTCCCAGGGCAGGTACAGCTCGGGATTAGATAGAGAGTAAAGCTCTCTCTACACTGTCCCATTAAACACTCCCAGGGCACGTGCAGCCTGGGTTAGATACAGAGTAAAGCTCCCTCTACACTGTCCCATCCAACACTCCCAGCGCAGGTACAGCACGGGGTTAGATCTAGAGTAAAGCTCACTCTACACTGTCCCATCAAACTATCTCTGGGCAGGTACAGCCAGGGGTTTCATACAGAGTTAAACTCTCTGTACACTGTCCCATCAAACAGTCGCAGGGCAGGTACAGAACGGGTTTAGTTAGAGTAAAGCTCCCTCGACACTGTCCCGTCAAACACTCCCAGGGCAGGTACAGCACGGGGTTAGATACAGAGCAAATCTCGCTCTACACTGTCCCATCAAATACTCCCAGGGCAGGTACAGCAAGGGTTAGATACAGAGTAAAGCTCCCTCTACATTGTCCCATCAAACACTCCCAGGGCAGGTACAGCAGGGGTTAGATACAGAGTAAAGCTCGCTCTACACTGTCCCATCAAACACTCCCAGGGCAGGTACAGAACGGGGTTAGATACAGAGTAAAGCTCGCTCTACACTGTCCCATCAAACACTCCCAGGGCAGGTACAGCACGGGGTTAGATACAGAGTAAAGATCCCTCTACATTGTGCCATCAAACACTCACAGTGACCAGTACAGCACAGGTTAGATACAGAATAAAGCTCCCTCTACACTGTTCCATCAAACACTCGCAGGGCAGGTACAGCACGGGATTAGATACAGAGTAAATCTCCCTCTAAACTGTCCCATCAAATACTCCCAGGGCAGGTACAGCATGGTGTTAGATCTAGAGTACTGCTCCCTCTATACTGTCCCATCAAACACTCCCAGAGCAGGTACAGCACTGGTTAGATCCAGAGTAAAGCTCCCTCTACACTGTCTCATCAAACACTCCCAGGGCAGGTACAGCACGGGGTTAGATACAGAGTAAAGCTCCCTCTACACTGTCCCATCAAACACTCCCAGGGCAGGTACAGCACGGGGTTAGATACATAGTAAACCTCCCTCTACATTGTCCCATCAAACACTTGTAGCACAGGTACAGCACGGTGTTAGATATGGAGTAAAGCTCCCTCAACACTGTCGCATCAAACACCCCCAGGGCAGGTATAGCACGGTGTTAGATACGGAAGAAAGCTCACTCTGCACTGCCGCATCAAACATTCCCAGGGCAGGTGCTGCATGGGGTTAGATACAGAGTAAAACTCCCTGTACGTTGTCCCATCAAACACTCCCAGGGCAGGTACAGCGTGGGTTAGATACAGAGTAAAGCTCCCTCTGCACTGTGCCATCAAACACTCCCAGGGCAGGTACAGCACGGGGTTAGATACAGAGTAAAGCTCCCTCTAAATTGTCCCATCAAATACTCCCAGGGCAGGTACAGCACGGGGTTAGATTTAGAGTAAAGTTCACTCTACACTGTCCCATCCAACACTCCCAGGGCAGGTACTGCATGGGGTTAGTTACAGAGTAAAGCTCACTCTGCAATGTCCCATCAAACACTCCCAGGGCAGGTACAGCTCGGGATTAGATAGAGAGTAAAGCTCTCTCTACACTGTCCCATTAAACACTCCCAGGGCACGTGCAGCCTGGGTTAGATACAGAGTAAAGCTCCCTCTACACTGTCCGATCCAACACTCCCAGCGCAGGTACAGCACGGGGTTAGATCTAGAGTAAAGCTCACTCTACACTGTCCCATCAAACTATCTCTGGGCAGGTACAGCCAGGGGTTTCATACAGAGTTAAACTCTCTGTACACTGTCCCATCAAACAGTCGCAGGGCAGGTACAGAACGGGTTTAGTTACAGAGTAAAGCTCCCTCGACACTGTCCCGTCAAACACTCCCAGGGCAGGTGCAGCACGGGGTTAGATACAGAGCAAATCTCGCTCTACACTGTCCCATCAAATACTCCCAGGGCAGGTACAGCAAGGGTTAGATCCAGAGTAAAGCTCCCTCTACACTATCCCATCAAACACTGTCAGGTCAGGTACAGCATGGGGTTAAATACAGAGTAAAGCTCCCTCTATACTGTCCCATCAAACTATCTCAGGGCAGGTACAGCATGGGGTTAGATACAGAGTAAAGCTCACTCTGCATTGTTCCTATCAAACACTCTCAGGGCAGATACAGCACGGGGTTAGATACGGAATAAAGCTCCCTCTACACTGTCCCATCAAACACTCTCAGGTCAGGTACAGCACGGGGTTAAATACAGAGTAAAGCTCCCTCTTCACTGTCCTATCAAACACTCTCAGGGCAAGTACAGCACGGTGTTAGATACGGAATAAAGGTCCCTCTACACTGTCCCATCAAACTATCTCAGGGCAGGTACAGAACGGGGTTAGAAACAGAGTAAAGCTCCCTCTACACTGTCCCATGAAACACTCACAGGGTCGGTACAGCACGGGGTTAGATACAGAGTAAAGCTCCCTCTGCACTGTCCCATCAAACACTCGTCGGGCAGGTACAGCACGGGGTTAAATACAGAGTAAAGCTCCCTCTTCACTGTCCCATCAAACACTCTCAGGGCAGGTACAGGGGGTTAGATACAGAGTAAAACTCCCTCTACACTGTCCCATCAAACACTCCCAGGGCAGGTACAGCACGGGGTTAGATACAGAGTAAAGCTCCCTCTACACTGTCCCATCAAACACTCCCAGGGCAGGTACAGGGGGTTAGATACAGAGTAAAGCTCCCTCTACACTGTCCCATCAAACACTCGTCGGGCAGGTACAGCACGGGGTTAAATACAGAGTAAAGCTCCCTCTTCAATGTCCCATCAAACACTCTCAGGGCAGGTACAGGGGGTTAGATACAGAGTAAAACTCCCTCTACACTGTCCCATCAAACACTCCCAGGGCAGGTACAGCACGGGGTTAGATACAGAGTAAAGCTCCCTCTACACTGTCCCATCAAACACTCCCAGGGCAGGTACAGCACGGGGTTAGATACAGAGTAAAGCTCCCTCAACACTGTCCCATCAAACACCCCCAGGGCAGGTACAGCACGGTGTTAGATACAGAGTAAAGCTCCCTCTACACTGTGCCATCAAACTATCTCAGGGCAGGTACAGCATGGGGATAGATACAGAGTAAAGCTCCCTCTACACTGTCCCATCAAACACTCCCAGGGCAGGTACAGAACGGGGTTAGATACAGAGTAAAGCTCCCTCTGCACTGTCCCATCAAACACTCGTAGGGCAGGTACAGCACGGGGTTAAATACAGAGTAAAGCTCCCTCTTCACTGTCCCATCAAACACTTTGAGGGCAGGTACAGGGGGTTAGATACAGAGTAAAACTCCCTCTACACTGTCCCATCAAACACTCCCAGGTCAGGTACAGCACGGGGTTAAATACAGAGTAAAGCTCCCTCTACACTGTCCTATCAAACACTCTCTGGGCAGGTACAGCCAGGGGTTTCATACAGAGTTAAACTCTCTGTACACTGTCCCATCAAACACTCCCAGGGCAGGTACAGAATGGGTTAGATACAGATTAAAGCTCCCTCTATACTGTCCCATCCAACACTCCCAGGGCAGGTACAGCACGGGTTAGATACAGAGTAAAGCTCCCTCTACACTGTCCTATCAAACACTCTCTGGGCAGGTACAGCCAGGGGTTTCATACAGAGTTAAACTCTCTGTACACTGTCCCATCAAACAGTCGCAGGGCAGGTACAGAACGGGTTTAGATACAGAGTAAAGCTCCCTCTACACTGTCCCGTCAAACACTCCCAGGGCAGGTACAGCACGGGGTTAGATACAGAGCAAATCTCCCTCTACACTGTCCCATCAAACACTCCCAGGGCAGGTACAGGGGGTTAGATACAGAGTAAAGCTCCCTCAACACTATCCCATCAAACACTCCCAGGGCAGGTACAGCATGGGGTGAGATACAGAGTAAAGCTCCCTCTACACTGTCCCATCAAACACTCCCAGGGCAGGTACAGCAGGGGTTAGATACAGAGTAAAGCTCCCTCAACACTATCTCATCAAACACTCCCAGGGCAGGTACAGCACGGGGTTAGATACATGGTAAAGCTCACTCTGCACTGTCCCCATCAAACACTCCCAGGGCAGGTACAGCACCGGGTTAGATACAGAGTAAAGCTCCCTCTACACTGTCCAATCTAACACTCCCAGGGCTGGTACAGCACGGGTTAGATCCAGAGTAAAGCTCCCTCTGCACTGTCTCATCCAACACTCCCAGGGCAGGTACAGCACGGGGTTGGATACATCGTAAAGCTCCCTCTATACTGTCCCATCAAATACTCCCAGGGCAGGTACAGCACGGGGTTAGATACAGAGTAAAGCTCCCTCTACACTGTCCCATCAAACACTCGTCGGGCAGGTACAGCAGGGGATTAGATACAGAGTAAAGCTCCCTGTATACTGTCCCATCCAACACTCGCAGGGCAAGTACTGCATGGGGTTAGTTACAGAATAAAGCTCACTCTACAATGTCCCATCAAACACTCCCAGGGCAGGTACAGCTCGGGGTTAGATAGAGAGTAAAGCTCCCTCGATACAGTCCCATCAAACACTCCCATGTCAGGTACAGCAACGGGCTAGATGCAGAGTTAAACTCCCTCGACACTGCCCCATAAAACACTCCCAGGGCAGGTACAGCACGGGGTTAGATACAGAGCAAAGCTCCCTCTACACTGTCCCCTTTAAACACTCCCAGGGCAGGTACAGGGGGTTAGATACAGAGTAAAGCTCCCTCTACACTGTCCCATCAAACACTCCCAGGGCAGGTACAGCACGGGGTTAGATACAGAGTAAAGCTCACTCTACACTGTCCCATCAAACACTCCCAGGGCAGGTACAGCACGGGGTTAGAGACAGAGTAAAGCTCACTCTACACTGTCCTATCAAACACTCTCAGGGCAGGTACAGCACGGGGTTAGATACAGAGTAAAGCTCGCTCTGTACTGTCCCGTCAAACACTCCCAGGGCAGGAACAGGGGGTTAGATAGAAAGTAAAGCTCCCTCTACACTGTCCCATTAAACACTCCCAGGGCAAGTGCAGTCTGGTTTAGATACAGAGTAAAGCTCCCTCTGCACAGTTTCATCAAACACTCCCATGTCAGGGACAGCAACTGGCTCGATGCAGAGTAAAGCACCCTCGACACTGCCCCATAAAACACTCCCAGGGCAGGTACAGCACGGGGTTAGACACAGAGTAAAGCTCCCTGCGCACTGTCCTATCAAACACTCGCAGGGCAGGTACAGCACGGGGTTAGATACAGAATAAAGCTCTCTCTACACTGTCCCATCAAACACTCCCAGGGCAGGTACAGCACGGGATTAGATACAGAGTAAATCTCCCTCTAAACTGTCCCATCAAATACTCCCAGGGCAGGTACAGCATGGTGTTAGATCTGGAGTACAGCTCCCTCTGTACTGTCCCATCAAACACTCCCAGGGCAGGTACAGCACGGTGTTAGATACATAGTAAAGCTCCATTTACACTGCCCCATAAAACACTCCCAGGGCAGGTGCAGCACGGGGTTAGATACAGAGTAAAGCTCCCTCTACACTGTCCCATCAAACACTCCCAGGGCAGGTACAGCGTGGGTTAGATACAGAGTAAAGCTCCCTTTACACTGTCCCATCAAACACTCCCAGGGCAGGTACAGCATGGGGTTAGATACAGAGTAAAGCTCCCTCTATACTGTCCCATCCAACACTCCCAGGGCAGGTACAGCACGGTATTAGATACAAAGTAAAGCTCCCTCTACACTGTCCCGTCAAACACTCCCAAAGCAGGTCCAACACGGGGGTAGATACAGAGTAAAGCTCCCTCTACACTGTCCCATCCAACACTCCCAGGGGAGGTAATGTATGTGGTTAGATACGGATTAAAGCTCCCTCAACACTGACCCATCAAACACTCACAGGACCGATACAGCACGGGTTAGATACAGAGTAAAGCTCCTTCTACACTGTCCCATCCAACACTCCCAGGGCAGGTACAGCACGGGTTAGATACAGAGTAAAGCTCCCTCTACACTGTCCTATCAAACACTCTCTGGGCAGGTACAGCCAGGGGTTTCATACAGAGTTAAACTCTCTGTACACTGTCCCATCAAACAGTCGCAGGGCAGGTACAGAACGGGTTTAGATACAGAGTAAAGCTCCCTCTACACTGTCCCGTCAAACACTCCCAGGGCAGGTACAGCACGGGGTTAAATACAGAGCAAATCTCCCTCTACACTGTCCCATCAAACACTCCAAGGGCAGGTACAGGGGGTTAGATATAGAGTAAAGCTCCCTCTACACTGTCCCTTCAAACACACCCAGGGCAGCGACAGAACGGGGTTAGATACAGAGTAAAGCTCCTTCTACACTGTCCCGTCAAACACTCCCAGGGCAAGAACCTCACGGGTTAGTTACACAGTAAAGCTCATTCTTCACTGTCCTATCAAACACTCTCAGGGTAGGTACAGCACGGGGTTAGATACAGAGTAATGCTCCCTCAACACAATCCCATCAAACACTCCCAGGGCAGGTACAGGGGGTTAGATACAGAGTAAAGCTCCCTCAACACTATCCCATCAAACACTCCCAGGGCAGGTACAGCATGGGGTGAGATACAGAGTAAAGCTCCCTCTACACTGTCCCATCAAACACTCCCAGGGCAGGTACAGCAGGGGTTAGATACAGAGTAAAGCTCCCTCAACACTATCCCATCAAACACTCCCAGGGCAGGTACAGCACGGGGTTAGATACATGGTAAAGCTCACTCTGCACTGTCCCCATCAAACACTCCCAGGGCAGGTACAGCACGGGGTTCGATACAGAGTAACGCTCCCTCTACACTGCCCCATCAAATACTCCCAGGGCAGGTACAGGACGGGGTTAGATACAGAGTAAAGCTCCCTCTATACTGTCCAATCAAACACTACCAGGGCTGGTACAGCACGGGTTAGATCCAGAATAAAGCTCCCTCTGCACTGTCTCATCCAACACTCCCAGGGCAGGTACAGCACGGGGTTAGATACATCGTAAAGCTCCCTCTATACTGTCCCATCAAATACTCCCAGGGCAGGTACAGCACGGGGTTAGATACAGAGTAAAGCTCCCTCTACACTGTCCCATCAAACACTCCCAGGGCAGGTACAGCACGGGGTGAGATCCAGAGTAAAGCTCCCTCTACACTGTCCCATCAAACACTCCCAGGGCAGGTACAGCATGGGATAGATACAGATTAAAGCTCACTCTACACTGTCCCATCCAACACTCCAAGGGCAGGTACAGCACAAGGTTAGATACAGAGCAAAGCTCCCTCTACACTGTCCCCTTTAAACACTCCCAGGGCAGGTACAGGGGGTTAGATACAGAGTAAAGCTCCCTCTACACTGTCCCATCAAACACTCCCAGGGCAGGTACAGCACGGGGTTAGATACAGAGTAAAGCTCCCTCTACACTGTCCCATCAAACACTCCCAGGGCAGGTACAGCACGGGGTTAGAGACAGAGTAAAGCTCACTCTACACTGTCCTATCAAACACTCTCAGGGCAGGTACAGCACGGGGTTAGATACAGAGTAAAGCTCTCTGTACACTGTCCCATCAATCACTTGCAGGGCAGGTACAGAATGGAGTTAGATACAGAGTAAAGCTCGCTCTGTACTGTCCCGTCAAACACTCCCAGGGCAGGAACAGGGGGTTAGATAGAGAGTAAAGCTCCCTCTACACTGTCCCATTAAACACTCCCAGGGCAGGTGCAGCCTGGTTTAGATACAGAGTAAAGCTCCCTCTGCACAGTTTCATCAAACACTCCCATGTCAGGGACAGCAACGGGCTGGATGCAGAGTAAAGCACCCTCGACACTGCCCCATAAAACACTCCCAGGGCAGGTACAGCACGGGGTTAGATACAAAGTAAAGCTCGCTCTACACTGTCCCATCAAACACTCCCAGGGCAGGTACAGAATGGGGTTAGATACAGAGTAAAGCTCGCTCTACACTGTCCCGTCAAACACTCCCAGGGCAGGAACAGGGGGTTAGATAGAGAGTAAAGCTCCCTCTACACTGCCCCATACAACACTCCCAGGGCAGGTACAGCACGGGGTTAGATACAGAGTAAAGCTCGCTATGCACTGTCCCATCAAACACTCCCAGGGCAGGTACAGCAAGGGTTAGATACAGAAAAAAACTCCCTCTACATTGTCCCATCAAACACTCACAGGACCAGTACAGCACGGGGTTAGATACAGAGTAAAGCTCCCTCTACACTGTTCCGTCAAACACTCCCAGGGCAGGAACAGGGGGTTAGATACAGAGTAAAGCTCCCTCTACACTGTCCCATCAAACACTCCCAGGGCAGGTACAGCACGGGGTTAGATACAGAATAAAGCTCTCTCTACACTGTCCCATCAAACACTCCCAGGGCAGGTACAGGGGGTTAGATACAGAGTAAATCTCCCTCTACACTGTCCCATCAAACACTCCCAGGGCAGGTACAGCACGGGGTTAGATACAGAATAAAGCTCTCTCTACACTGTCCCATCAAACACTCCCAGGGCAGGTACAGGGGGTTAGATACAGAGTAAAGCTCCCTCTATACTGTCCCATCAAACACTCCCAGGGCAGGTACAGCACTGGTTAGATCCAGAGTAAAGCTCCCTCTACACTGTCTCATCAAACACTCCCAGGGCAGGTACAGCATGGGATTAGATATGGAGTAAAGCTCCCTCAACACTGTCGCATCAAACACCCCCAGGGCAGGTTAAGCACGGTGTTAGAAACAGAATAAAGCTCCCTCTACACTGTCCCATCAAACTATCTCAGGGCAGGTACAGCATGGGGTTAGATACAGAGTAAAGCTCCCTCTATACTGTCTCATCAAACACTCTCAGGTCATGTACAGCACGGGGTTAGATACATCGTAAAGTTCCCTCTTCACTGTCCCATCAAACACTTCCAGGGCAGGAACAGGGGGTTAGATACAGAGTAAAGCTCCCTCTACACTGTCCCATCAAACACTCCCAGGGCAGGTACAGCACGGGGTTAGATCTCGAGTAAAGCTCACTCGACACTGTCCCATCAAACTATCTCTGGGCAGGTACAGCCAGGGGTTTCATACAGAGTTAAACTCTCTGTACACTGTCCCATCAAACAGTCGCAGGGCAGGTACAGAACGGGTTTAGATACAGAGTAAAGCTCCCTCTACACTGTCCCGTCAAACACTCCCAGGGCAGGTACAGCACGGGGTTAGATACAGAGCAATTCTCCCTCTACACTGTCCCATCAAATACTCCCAGGGCATGTACAGCAAGGGTTAGATCCAGAGTAAAGCTCCCTCTACACTGTTCCATCAAACACTCGCAGGGCAGGTACAGCACGGGATTAGATACAGAGTAAATCTCCCTCTAAACTGTCCCATCAAATACTCCCAGGGATGGTACAGCATGGTGTTAGATCTGGAGTGCAGCTCCCTCGAGACTGTCCCATCAAACACTCCCAGGGCATGTACAGCACTGGTTAGATCCAGAGTAAAGCTCCCTCTACACTGTCTCATCAAACACTCCCAGGGCAGGTACAGCATGGGATTAGATATGGAGTAAAGCTCCCTCAACACTGTCGCATCAAACACCTCCAGGGCAGGTTAAGCACGGTGTTAGAAACAGAGTAAAGCTCCCTCTACACTGTCCCATCAAACTATCTCAGGGCAGGTACAGCATGGGGTTAGATACAGAGTAAAGCTCCCTCTACACTGTCTCATCAAACACTCTCAGGTCATGTACAGCACGGGGTTAGATACATCGTAAAGTTCCCTCTACACTGTCCCATCAAACACTCCCACGGCAGGATCAGGTGGTTAGATACAGAGTTATGCTCCCTCTACACTGTCCCATCAAACACTCCCAGGGCAGGTATAGCATGGTGTTAGATACAGAGTAAAGCTCCCTCTACACTGTTCCATCAAACACTCGCAGGGCAGGTACAGCACGGGATTAGATACAGAGTAAATCTCTCTCTAAACTGTCCCATCAAATACTCCCAGGGATGGTACAGCATGGTGTTAGATCTGGAGTGCAGCTCCCTCTATACTGTCCCATCAAACACTCCCAGGGCATGTACAGCACTGGTTAGATCCAGAGTAAAGCTCCCTCTACACTGTCTCATCAAACACTCCCAGGGCAGGTACAGCATGGGATTAGATATGGAGTAAAGCTCCCTCAACACTGTCGCATCAAACACCTCCAGGGCAGGTTAAGCACGGTGTTAGAAACAGAGTAAAGCTCCCTCTACACTGTCCCTTCAAACTATCTCAGGGCAGGTACAGCATGGGGTTAGATACAGAGTAAAGCTCCCTCTACACTGTCTCATCAAACACTCTCAGGTCATGTACAGCACGGGGTTAGATACATCGTAAAGTTCCCTCTACACTGTCCCATCAAGCACTCCCACGGCAGGAACAGGGGGTTAGATACAGAGTAAAGCTCCCTCTACATTGTCCCATCAAACACTCCCAGGGCAGGTACAGCATGGTGTTAGATCTGCAGTACAGCTCTCTCTATACTGTCCCATCAAACACTCCCAGGGCAGGTACAGCATGGGATTAGATACAGAGTAAAGCTCCCTCTACACTGTCTCATCAAACACTCTCAGGTCATGTACAGCACGGGGTTAGAGACATAGTAAAGCTCCCTCTACATTGTCCCATCAAACACTCGTAGGGCAGGTACAGCACTGGGTTAGATACAGATTAAAGCTCCCTCTGCACTGCCCCATCAAACATTCCCAGGGCAGGTATAGCACGGTGTTAGATACGGAAGAAAGCTCACTCTGCACTGCCCCAGCAAACATTCCCAGGGCAGGTACAGGGGGTTAGATACAGAGTAAAGTTCACTCTACACTGTCCCCATCAAACACTCCGAGGGCAGGTACAGCACGGGGTTAGATACAGAGTAAAGCTCACTCTACACTGTCCCATCAAACAGTCCCAGGGCAGGTACAGCACGGGTTAGATACAGAGTAAAGCTCCCTCGACACTGTCCAATCAAACACTCCCATTGCAGGTACAGCACGGGGTTAGATACAGAGTAAAGCTCACTCTACACTGTCCTATCAAACACTCTCAGGGCAGGTACAGCATGGGGTTATATACAGAGTAAAGCTCCCTCTACACTGTCCCATCAAACACTCCCAGGGCAGGTACAGGGGGTTCGATACAGAGTAAAGCTCTCTGTGCACTGTCCCATCAATCACTTGCAGGGCAGGTACAGAACAGAGTTAGATACAGAGTAAAGCTCGCTCTGTACTTTCCCGTCAAACAATCCCAGGGCAGGAACAGGGGGTTAGATAGAGAGTAAAGCTCCCTGTACACTGTCCCATTAAACACTCCCAGGGCAGGTGCAGCCTGGTTTAGATACAGAGTAAAGCTCCCTCTGCACAGTTTCATCAAACACTCCCATGTCAGCGACAGCAACGGGCTAGATACAGAGTAAAGCTCCCTCGACACTGTCCAATCAAACACTCCCATTGCAGGTACAGCACGGGGTTAGATACAGAGTAAAGCTCACTCTACACTGTCCTATCAAACACTCTCAGGGCAGGTACAGCATGGGGTTATATACAGAGTAAAGCTCACTCTACACTGTCCCCATCAAACACTCCGAGGGCAGGTACAGCACGGGGTTAGATACAGAGTAAAGCTCCCTCTACACTGTCCCATCAACCAGTCACAGGACTGGTACAGCACGGGGTTAGATACAGAGTAAAGCTCACACTACACTGTCCCCATCAAACACTCCCAGGGCACGTACAGCACGGGGTTAGATACAGAGTAAAGCTCACTCTACACTGTCCCATCCAACACTCCCAGGGCAGGTACAGTACAGGGTTAGATACAGAGTAAAGCTCCCTCTACACTGTCCCATCAAACACTCCCAGGGCAGGTGCAGCACGGGGTTAGATACAGAGTAAAGCTCATTCTACACTGTCCTATCAAACACTCTCAGGGCAGGTACAGCACGGGGTTAGATACAGAGTAAAGCTCCCTCTACACTGTCCCCATCAAACACTCCCAGGGCAGGTACAGAACGGAGTTAGATACAGAGTAAAGCTCCCTCTACACTGTCCCCATCAAACACTCCCAGGACAGGTACAGCACGGGGTTAGACACAGAGTAAAGCTCCCTGCGCACTGTCCTATCAAACACTCGCAGGGCTGGTACAGCACTGGTTGGATCCAGAGTAAAGCTCCCTCTACAGTGTCTCGTCAAACACTCCCAGGGCAGGTACAGCACGGGGTTAGATACATAGTAAAGCTCCCTCTCCATTGTCCCATCAAACAATCGTAGGACAGTTACAGCACGGTGTTAGATATGGAGTAAAGCTCCCTCAACACTGTCGCATCAAACACCCCCAGGGCAGGTACAGCACGGTGTTAGATACAGAGTAAAGCTCCCTCTACACTGTCCCATCAAACTATCTCAGGGCAGGTACAACAGGGGGTTAGATACAGTGTAAAGCTCACTCTACACTGTCCCATCAAACACTCGTAGGGCAGGTACAGCACGGGGTTAGATACGGAAGAAAGCTCACTCTGCACTGCCCCATCAAACATTCCCAGGGCAGGTGCAGCACGGGGTTAGATACAGTGTAAAGCTCACTCTACACTGTCCCATCAGACACTCCCATGGCAGGAACAGCACAGGGTTAGATACAGAGTAAAGCTCCCTCTACACTGTGCCATCAAACACTCCCAGGGCAGGAACAGGGGGTTAGATACAGAGTAAAGCTCCCTCTGCACTGTCCCGTCAAACACTCCCAGGGCAGGAACAGGGGGTTAGAGAGAGAGTAAAGCTCCCTCTACACTGTCCCATCCAACAGTCCCAGGGCAGGTAATGTATGTGGTTAGATACGGATTAAAGCTCCCTCTACTCTGTCCCGTCAAACACTCCCAGGGCAGGTACAGCACGGGGTTAGATCTGGAGTAAAGCTCACTCTACACTGTCCCATCAAACTATCTCAGGGCAGGTACAGGATGGGGTTAGATACAGAGCAAAGCTCCCTCGAGACTGTCCACTTCAATCACTCCCAGGGCTGGTACAGCACGAGTTTAGATACAGAGTTGTGCTCCCTCTACACTGTCCCATCAAACACTCCCATTGCAGGTACAGCACGGGGTTAGATACAGAGTAAAGCTCCCTCTACACTGTCCAATCAAACACTCCCATTGCAGGTACAGCACGGGGTTAGATACAGAGTAATGCTCCCTCTACACTGTCCCATCAATCACTCCCAGGGCAGGTACAGCACGGGGTTAGATACAGAGTAAAGCTCACTCTACACTGTCCCAACAAACACTCTCAGGGCAGTTACAGCATGGGGTTAGATACAGAGTAAAGCTCCCTCTACACTGTCCCATCAAACACTCCCAGGGCAGGTACAGCACGGGGTTAGATACAGAGTAAAGCTCCCTCTACACTGTCCCATCAAACACTCCCAGGGCAGGTTCAGGGGGTTAGATACAGAGTAAAGCTCCCTTGACACTGTCCCGTCAAACACTCCCAGGACAGGTACAGCACAGGTTTAGATACAGCTTTATGCTCCCTCTACATTGTCCCATCAATCACTCCCAGGGCAGGTACAGCACGGGGTTAGATACAGAGTCAAGCTCCCTCCACACTGTCCCATCAAACACTCCCAAGGCAGGGACAGCACGGGGTTAGATACAGAGTAAAGCTCCCTCTACACTGTCCCATAAACACTCCCATGGCAGGTACAGGGGGTTAGATACAGAGTAATGCTCCATTTACACTGCCCCATAAAACACTCCCAGGGCAGCTGCAGCACGGGGTTAGATAGAGAGTAAAGCTCCATCTACACTGTCCCCATCAAACACTCCCAGGGCAGGTACAGCACGGGGTTAGATACAAAGTAAAGCTCCCTCTACACTGTCCCATCAAACTCTCCCAGGGCAGGTACAGCGTGGGTTAGATACAGAGTAAAGCTCCCTCTACACTGTCCCATCCAACACTCCCAGGACAGGTACAGCACGGGGTTAGATACAAAGTAAAGCTCCCTCTACACTGTCCCATCAAACTCTCCCAGGGCAGGTACAGCGTGGGTTAGATACAGACTAAAGCTCCCTCTACACTGTGCCATCAAACACTCCCAGGGCAGGTACAGCACGGAGTTAGATACAGATTAAAGCTCCCTCTAAATTGTCCCATCAAATACTCCCAGGGCAGGTATAGCACGGGGTAAGATTTAGAGTAAAGTTCACTCTGCACTGTCCCATCCAACACTCCCAGGGCAGGTACTGCATGGGGTTAGTTACAGAGTAAAGCTCACTCTGCAATGTCCCATCAAACACTCCCAGGGCATGTACAGCTCGGGATTAGATAGAGAGTAAAGCACTCTCTACACTGTCTGATTAAACACTCTTAGGGCACGTGCAGCCTGGGTTAGATACAGAGTAAAGCTCCCTCTACACTGTCCCATCCAACACTCCCAGGGCAGGTACAGCACGGGGTTAGATCTAGAGTAAAGCTCACTCGACACTGTCCCATCAAACACTCCCAGGGCAGGTACAGCATGGGTTTAGATACAGAGCACAGCTTCCTCTACACTGTCCAATCAAACACTCCCAGGGCAGGTACAGCACAGGGTTAGATACAGAGTAAAGCTCCCTCTACACTGTCCCATCAAACACTCTCAGGTCAGGTTCAGGGGGTTAGATACAGAGTAAAGCTCCCTCGACACTGTCCCGTCAAACACTCCCAGGACAGGTACGGCACAAGGTTCAATGCAGAATAAAGTTCCCTCTGCACTGTCACATCAAACACTCCTAGGGCAGGTACAGCACGGGGTTAGATACGGAAGAAAGCTCCCTCTGCACTGCCCCATCAAACATTCCCAGGGCAGGTGCAGCACGGGGTCAGATACAGAGTAAAGCTCCCTCTACGCTGTCCCCATCAAACACTCCCAGGGCAGGTACAGCACGGGGTTAGATACAGAGTAAAGCTCCCTCTACACTGTCCCATCAACCAGTCACAGGACTGGTACAGCACAGGGTTAGATACATAGTAAAGCTCCCTCTACGCTGTCCCCATCAAACACTCCCAGGGCAGGAACAGGGGGTTAGATACAGAGTAAAGTTCCCTCTGCACTGTCCCATCAAACACTCCCAGGGCAGGTACAGCACAAGGTTCAATGCAGAATAAAGTTCCCTCTGCACTGTCCCATCAAACACTCCCAGGGCAGGTACAGCACGAGGTTAGATACAGAGTAAAGCTCCCTCTACACTGTCCCATCCAATACTCCCAGGTCAGGTACAGCCCGGGATTAGATACAGAGTAAAGCTCCCTCTATACTGTCCCATCAAACACTCGCAGGGCAGGTACAGACCGGGATTAGATACAGAGTAAAGCTCACTCTACTCTGTCCCATCACACACTCCCAGGACAGGTGCAGCACGGGGTTAGATACAGAGTAAAGCTCCCTCCACACTGTCCCATCAAACACTCCCAGGGCAGGGACAGCACGGGGTTAGATACAGAGTAAAGCTCCCTCTTCACTGTCCTATCAAACACTCTCGGGGCAGGTACAGCACGGGGTTAGATACAGAGTAAAGCTCCCTCTACACTGTCCCATCAAACACTCCCAGGGCAGGGACAGCACGGGGTTAGATGCAGAGTAAAGTTCCCTCCACACTGTCCCATCAAACACTCCCAGGGCAGGTACAACACGGGTTAGGTACTGATTAAAGCTCCCTTTACAGTGTCCCATCAAGCACTCCCAGGGCAGCTACACCACGGGGTTAGATACAGAGTAAAGAACCCTCTACACTGTCCCATCCAACACTCCCAGGGCAGGGACAGCACGGAGTTAGTGACAGAGTAATGGTCACTCTACAAAGTCCCATCAAACACTCCCTGGCCAGGTACAGCATGGGGTTAGATACAGAGTAAAGCTCCCTCTGCACTGTCCCATCAGACACTCACAGGGCAGGTACAGCACGGGGTTAGATACAGAGTAAAGCTCCCTCTGCACTGTCCCATCAGACACTCCCATGGCAGGAACAGCACAGGGTTAGATACAGAGTAAAGCTCCCTCTACACTGTGCCATCAAACACTCCCAGGGCAGGTACAGCACGCGGTTAGATACAGAGTAAAGCTCCCTCTGCACTGTCCCGTCAAACACTCCCAGGGCAGGAACAGGGGGTTAGAGAGAGAGTAAAGCTCCCTCTACACTGTCCCATCCAACAGTCCCAGGGCAGGTAATGTATGTGGTTAGATACGGATTAAAGCTCCCTCTACTCTGTCCCGTCAAACACTCCCAGGGCAGGTACAGCACGGGGTTAGATCTGGAGTAAAGCTCACTCTACACTGTCCCATCAAACTATCTCAGGGCAGGTACAGGATGGGGTTAGATACAGAGCAAAGCTCCCTCGAGACTGTCCACTTCAATCACTCCCAGGGCTGGTACAGCACGAGTTTAGATACAGAGTTGTGCTCCCTCTACACTGTCCCATCAAACACTCCCATTGCAGGTACAGCACGGGGTTAGATACAGAGTAAAGCTCCCTCTACACTGTCCAATCAAACACTCCCATTGCAGGTACAGCACGGGGTTAGATACAGAGTAATGCTCCCTCTACACTGTCCCATCAATCACTCCCAGGGCAGGTACAGCACGGGGTTAGATACAGAGTAAAGCTCACTCTACACTGTCCCAACAAACACTCTCAGGGCAGTTACAGCATGGGGTTAGATACAGAGTAAAGCTCCCTCTACACTGTCCCATCAAACACTCCCAGGGCAGGTACAGCACGGGGTTAGATACAGAGTAAAGCTCCCTCTACACTGTCCCATCAAACACTCCCAGGGCAGGTTCAAGGGGTTAGATACAGAGTAAAGCTCCCTTGACACTGTCCCGTCAAACACTCCCAGGACAGGTACAGCACAGGTTTAGATACAGCTTTATGCTCCCTCTACATTGTCCCATCAAACACTCCCAGGGCAGGTAATGTATGTGGTTAGATACGGATTAAAGCTCCCTCGACTCTGTCCCGTAAAACACTCCCAGGGCAGGTACAGCACGGGATTAGATCTAGAGTAAAGCTCACTCTACACTGTCCCATCAAACTATCTCAGGGCAGGTACAGGATGGGGTTAGATGCAGAACAAAGCTCCCTCCAGACTGTCCCCTTCAAACACTCCCAGGGCTGGTACAGCACGAGTTTAGATACAGAGTTATGCTCCCTCGACACTGTCCCATCAAACACTCCCAGGGCAGGTACAGCACGGGGTTAGATACAGAGTAAAGCTCCCTCTACACTGTCCCATCCAACACTCCCAGGGCAGGTACAGCACGGGTTAGATACAGAGTAAAGCTCCCTCTACACTGTCCCATCCAACACTCCCAGGGCAGGTACAGCACGGGGTTAGATACAGAGTAAAGCTCCCTCTACACTGTCCCATCCAACACTCCCAGGGCAGGTACAGCACGGGTTAGATACAGAGTAAAGCTCCCTCTACACTGTCCCATCCAACACTCCCAGGGCAGGTACAGCACGGGGTTAGATACAGAGTAAAGCTCCCTCTACACTGCCCCATCAAACACTCCCAGGGCAGGTACAGCACGGGGTTAGATACAGAGTAAAGCTCCCTCTGCACTGTCCCATCAAACACTCCCAGGGCAGGTACAGCACGGGGTTAGATACAGACTAAAGCTCCCTCTACACTGCCCCATCAGACACTCACACTGCAGGTATAGGGGATTAGATACAGATTAAAGCTCCCTCTACACTGTCCCATAAACACTCCCATGGCAGGTACAGGGAGTTAGATACAGAGTAAAGCTCCCTCTACACTGTCCCATCAAACACTCCCAGGGCAGGTACAGCACGGGGTTAGATACAGAGTAAAGTTCCCTCGACACTGTCCCCTTCAAAAACTCCCAGGGCAGGTACAGCACAAGGTTAAATACAGAGTAAAGCTCTCTCCACACTGTCCAATCAAACACTCCCATTGCAGGTACAGCATGGGGTTAGATACAGAGTAAAGCTCACTCTACACTGTCCCCATCAAACACTCCCAGGGCAGGTACAGCATGGGTTAGATGCAGAGTAAAGCTCCCTCTGCACTGTCCCATCAAACACTCCCAGGGCAGGTACAGGGGGTTAGATACAGAGTAAAGCTCCCTCTACACTGTCCCATCAAACACTCCCAGGGCAGGTACAGCACGGGTTAGATACAGAGTAAATCTCCCTCTACACTGTCCCATCAAACACTCCCAGGGCAGGTACAGCATGCGTTAGATACAGATTAAAGCTCCCTCTACACTGTCCCATCAAACACTCCCAGGGCAGGTACAGGGGGTTAGATACAGAGTAAAGCTCCCTCTACACTGTCCCATCAAACACTCCCAGGGCAGGTACAGCACGGGTTAGATACAGAGTAAAGCTCACTCTACACTGCCCTGTCAAACACTCTCAGGGCAGGTACAGCACGGGGTTAGAGACAGAGTAAAACTCTTTGTACACTGTCCCATCAATCAATTGCAGGGCAGGTACAGAACGAGGTTCGATACAGAGTAAAGCTCCCTCTGCACTGTCCCATCAAACACTCCCAGGGCAGGAACAGGGGGTTTGATAGAGAGTGAAGCTCCATCTACACTGTCCCATTAAACACTCCCAGGGCAGGTGCAGCACGGGGTTAGATACAGAGTAAAGCTCCCTCTACACTGTCCGATCAAACACTCCCCGGGCAGGTACAGCACGCGTTAGATACTGAGTAAAGCTCCCTCTGCACAGTCCCAACAAACACTCCCATGTCAGGTACAGCAACGGGCTAGATGCAGAGTAAAGCACCCTCGACACTGCCCCATAAAACACTCCCAGGGCAGGTACAGCATGCGTTAGATACAGATTAAAGCTCCCTCTGCACTGTCCCGTCCAACACTCCCAGGGCAGGTACAGCACGGGGTTAGATACAGAGTAAAGCTCCCTCTACACTGTCCCATCCAACACTCCCAGGGCAGCTAATGTATGTGGTTAGATACGGATTAAAGCTCCCTCTACTCTGTCCCGTCAAACACTCCCTGGGCAGGTACAGCACGGGGTTAGATGTAGAGTAAACTCACTCTACACTGTCCCATCAAACTATCTCAGGGCAGGTACAGGATGGGGTTAGGTACAGAGCAAAGCTCCCTCTACACTGTCCAATCAAACACTCCCAGGGCTGTTACAGCACGAGTTTAGATACAGAGTTATGCACCCTCTACACTGTCCCATCAAACACTCCCAGGGCAGGTACAGGGGGTTAGATACAGAGTAAAGCTCCCTCTACACTGTCCCATCCAACACGCCCAGGGCAGGTGCAGCACGGGGTTAGATACAGAGTAAAGCTCCCTCTACACTGTCCCATCAAACACTCCCAGGGCAGGGACAGCACGGGGTTAGATACAGATTAAAACTCTTTGTACACTGTCCCATCAATCAATTGCAGGCCAGGTACAGCACGGGGTTAGATACAGAGTAAAGCTCCCTCTACACTGTCCCATTAAACACTCCCAGGGCAGGTGCAGCACGGGGTTAGATACAGAGTAAAGCTCCCTCTACACTGTCCGATCAAACACTCCCCGGGCAGGTACAGCGCGCGTTAGATACTGAGTAAAGCTCCCTCTGCACAGTCCCAACAAACACTCCCATGTCAGGTACAGCAACGGGCTAGATGCAGAGTAAAGCACCCTCGACACTGCCCCATAAAACACTCCCAGGGCAGGTACAGCATGCGTCAGATACAGATTAAAGCTCCCTCTGCACTGTCCCGTCCAACACTCCCAGGGCAGGTACAGCACGGGGTTAGATACAGAGTAAAGCTCCCTCTACACTGTCCCATCCAACACTCCCAGGGCAGCTAATGTATGTGGTTAGATACGGATTAAAGCTCCCTCTACTCTGTCCCGTCAAACACTCCCTGGGCAGGTACAGCACGGGGTTAGATGTAGAGTAAACTCACTCTACACTGTCCCATCAAACTATCTCAGGGCAGGTACAGGATGGGGTTAGGTACAGAGCAAAGCTCCCTCTACAATGTCCAATCAAACACTCCCAGGGCTGTTACAGCACGAGTTTAGATACAGAGTTATGCACCCTCTACACTGTCCCATCAAACACTCCCAGGGCAGGTACAGCGCGGGGTTAGATACAAAGTAAAGCTCGCTCTACACTGCCCCATCAGACACTCACACTGCAGGTACAGGGGATTAGATACAGAGTAAAGCTCCCTCTACTCTGTCCCATAAACACTCCCATGGCAGGTACAGGGGGTTAGATACAGAGTAAAGCTCCCTCTACACTGTCCCATCAAACACTCCCAGGGCAGGTACAGCACGGGGTTAGATACAGAGTAAAGTTCCCTCGACACTGTCCCCTTCAAAAACTCCCAGGGCAGGTACAGCACAAGGTTAAATACAGAGTAAAGCTCTCTCCACACTGTCCAATCAAACACTCCCATTGCAGGTACAGCATGGGGTTAGATACAGAGTAAAGCTCACTCTACACTGTCCCCATCAAACACTCCCAGGGCAGGTACAGCATGGGGTTAGATGCAGAGTAAAGCACCCTCGACACTGCCCCATAAAACACTCCCAGCGCAGGTAGAGCATTGTGTTAGATACGGAGTAAAGCTCCCTCTACTCTGTCCCATCCAACACTCCCAGGGCAGGTGCAGCACGGGGTTACATACAGAGTAAAGCTCCCTCTACACTGTCCCATCAAACATTCCCATGGCAGGGACAGCACGGGGTTAGATACAGAGTAAAGCTCCCTCTACACTGTCCCATCAAACACTCCCAGGGCAGGTACAGGGGGTTAGATACAGAGTAAAGCTCCCTCTACACTGTCCCATCAAACACTCCCAGGGCAGGTACAGCACGGGTTAGATACAGAGTAAAGCTCACTCTACACTGCCCTATCAAACACTCTCAGGGCAGGTACAGAACGAGGTTCGATACAGAGTAAAGCTCCCTCTGCACTGTCCCATCAAACACTCCCAGGGCAGGAACAGGGGGTTTGATAGAGAGTGAAGCTCCCTCTACACTGTCCCCATCAAACACTCCCAGGGCAGGTACAGCACGGGGTTAGATACAGAGTAAAGCTCCCTCTACACTGTCCCATCAAACACTCGTCGGGGAGGTACAGCAGGGGGTTAGATACAGAGTAAAGCTCCCTGTACACTGTCCCATCCAACACTCCCAGGGCAAGTACTGCATGGGGTTAGTTACAGAATAAAGCTCACTCTACAATGTCCCATCAAACACTCCCAGGGCAGGTACAGCACGGGTTAGATACAGAGTAAAGCTCCCTCGACACTGTCCAATCAAACACTCCCATTGCAGGTACAGCACGGGGTTAGATACAGAGTAAAGCTCACTCTACACTGTCCTATCAAACACTCTCAGGGCAGGTACAGCATGGGGTTATATACAGAGTAAAGCTCCCTCTACACTGTCCCATCAAACACTCCCAGGGCAGGTACAGGGGGTTAGATACAGAGTAAAGCTCTCTGTACACTGTCCCATCAATCACTTGCAGGGCAGGTACAGAACAGAGTTAGATACAGAGTAAAGCTCGCTCTGTACTGTCCCGTCAAACAATCCCAGGGCAGGAACAGGGGGTTAGATAGAGAGTAAAGCTCCCTCTACACTGTCCCATTAAACACTCCTAGGGCAGGTGCAGCCTGGTTTAGATACAGAGTAAAGTTCCCTCTGCACAGTTTCATCAAACACTCCCATGTCAGAGACAGCAACGGGCTAGATGCAGAGTAAAGCACCCTCGACACTGCCCCATCAAACACTCCCAGGGCAGGTACAGCACGGGGTTAGATACAGAGTAAAGCTCGCTCTACACTGTCCCATCAAACACTCCCAGGGCAGGTACAGCAAGGGTTAGATACAGAATAAAGCTCCCTCTACATTGTCTCATCAAACACTCACAGGGCAGGTACAGGGGGTTAGATACAGAGTAAAGCTCCCTCTACACTGTTCCGTCAAACACTCCCAGGGCAGGTACAGGGGGTTAGATACAGAGTAAAGCTCCCTCTACACTGTTCCGTCAAACACTCCCAGGGCAGGAACAGCACGGGGTTAGACACAGAGTAAAGCTCACTCTACACTGTCCCATCAAACTATCCAGGGCAGGTACAGCACTGGTTAGATCCAGAGTAAAGCTCCTCTACACTGTCTCATCAAACACTCCCAGGGCAGGTACAGCATGGGGTTAGATATGGAGTAAAGCTCCCTCAACACTGTCGCATCAAACACCCCCAGGGCAGGTTAAGCACGGTGTTAGATACAGAGTAAAGCTCCCTCTACACTGTCCCATCAAACTATCCAGGGCAGGTACAGCATGGGGTTAGATACAGAGTAAAGCTCCCTCTACACTGTCGCATCAAACACTCCCAGGGCAGGAACAGGGGGTTAGATACAGAGTAAAGCTCCCTCTACATTGTCCCATCAAACACTCCCAGGGCAGGTACAGCAGGGGTTAGATACAGAGTAAAGCTCGCTCTACACTGTCCCATCAAACACTCCCACGGCAGGTACAGCAAGGGTTAGATACAGAGTAAAGCTCCCTCTACATTGTCCCATCAAACACTCACAGGACCAGTACAGCACAGGTTAGATACAGAATAAAGCTCCCTCTACACTGTCCCGTCAAACACTCCCAGTGCAGGTACAGCATGGTGTTAGATCTAGAGTACAGCTCCCTCTATACTGTCCCATCAAACACTCCCAGGGCAGGTAGAGCACTGGTTAGATCCAGAGTAAAGCTCCCTCTACACTGTCTCATCAAACACTCCCAGGGCAGGTACAGCAGGGGTTAGATACAGAGTAAAGCTCGCTCTACACTGTCCCATCAAACACTCCCACGGCAGGTACAGCAAGGGTTAGAAACAGAGTAAAGCTCCCTCTACATTGTCCCATCAAACACTCACAGGACCAGTACAGCACAGGTTAGATACAGAATAAAGCTCCCTCTACACTGTCCCGTCAAACACTCCCAGTGCAGGTACAGCACGGGGTTAGATATAGAGTAAAGCTCCCTCAACACTGTCGCATCAAACACCCCCAGGGCAGGTACAGCACGGGGTTAGATACAGAGTAAAGCTCACTCTACACTGTCCTATCAAACACTCTCAGGGCAGGTACAGCATGGGGTTATATACAGAGTAAAGCTCCCTCCACACTGTCCCATCAAACACTCCCAGGGCAGGTACAGGGGGTTCGATCCAGAGTAAAGCTCTCTGTACACTGTCCCATCAATCACTTGCAGGGCAGGTACAGAACAGAGTTAGATACAGAGTAAAGCTCGCTCTGTACTTTCCCGTCAAACAATCCCAGGGCAGGAACAGGGGGTTAGATAGAGAGTAAAGCTCCCTCGACACTGTCCCATTAAACACTCCCAGGGCAGGTGCAGCCTGGTTTAGATACAGAGTAAAGCTCCCTCTGCACAGTTTCATCAAACACTCCCATGTCAGCGACAGCAACGGGCTAGATACAGAGTAAAGCTCCCTCGACACTGCCCCATAAAACACTCCCAGGGCAGGTACAGCACGGGGTTAGATACAGAGTAAAGCTCGCTCTACACTGTCCCATCAAACAGTCCCAGGGCAGGTACAGAACGGGGTTAGATACAGAGTAAAGCTCGCTCTACACTGTCCCGTCAAACAATCCCAGGGCAGGAACAGGGGGTTAGATAGAGAGTAAAGCTCGCTCTACACTGTCCCATCAAACACTCCCAGGGCAGGTACAGCAAGGGTTAGATACAGAATAAAGCTCCCTCTACATTGTCTCATCAAACACTCACAGGACCAGTACAGCACGGGGTTCGATACAGAGTAAAGCTCCCTCTACACTGTTCCATCAAACACTCGCAGGGCAGGTACAGCACGGGATTAGATACAGAGTAAATCTCCCTCTAAACTGACCCATCAAATACTCCCAGGGATGGTACAGCATGGTGTTAGATCTGGAGTGCAGCTCCCTCTATACTGTCCCATCAAACACTCCCAGGGCAGGTACAGCACTGGTTAGATCCAGAGTAAAGCTCCCTCTACACTGTCTCATCAAACACTCCCAGGGCAGGTACAGCATAGGATTAGATATGGAGTAAAGCTCCCTCAACACTGTCGCATCAAACACCCCCAGGGCAGGTTAAGCACGGTGTTAGAAACAGAGTAAAGCTCCCTCTACACTGTCTCATCAAACACTCTCAGGTCATGTTCAGCACGGGGTTAGATACATCGTAAAGTTCCCTCTACACTGTCCCATCAAACACTCCCAGGGCAGGAACAGGGGGTTAGATACAGAGTAAAGCTCCCTCTACATTGTCCCATCAAACACTCCCAGGGCAGGTACAGCAGGGGTTAGATACAGAGTAAAGCTCGCTCTACACTGTCCCATCAAACACTCCCAGGGCAGGTACAGAACGGGGTTAGATACAGAGTAAAGCTCGCTCTACACTGTCCCATCAAACACTCCCACGGCAGGAACAGGGGGTTAGATACAGATTAAAGCTCCCTCTACATTGTCCCATCAAACACTCCCAGGGCAGGTACAGCACTGGGTTAGATACAGATTAAAGCTCCCTCTACACTGTCCCATCAACCAGTCACAGGACTGGTACAGCACGGGGTTAGATACAGAGTAAAGCTCCCTCTACACTGTCCCATCAAACACTCCCAGGACAGGTACAGCACGGGGTTAGATACAGAGTAAAGCTCCCTCTACACTGTCCCATCCAACACTCCCAGGGCAGGTACAGTACAGGGTTAGATACAGAGTAAAGCTCCCTCTACACTGTCCCATCAAACACTCCCAGGGCAGGTGCAGCACGGGGTTAGATACAGAGTAAAGCTCATTCTACACTGTCCTATCAAACACTCTCAGGGCAGGTACAGCACGGGGTTAGATACAGAGTAAAGCTCCCTCTACACTGTCCCATCAAACATTCCCAGGGCAGCTATAGCACGGTGTTAGATACGGAAGAAAGCTCACTCTGCACTGCCCCAGCAAACATTCCCAGGGCAGGTACAGGGGGTTAGATACAGAGTAAAGCTCACTCTACACTGTCCCCATCAAACACTCCGAGGGCAGGTACAGTACGGGGTTAGATACAGAGTAAAGCTCCCTCTACACTGTCCCATCAACCAGTCACAGGACTGGTACAGCACGGGGTTAGATACAGAGTAAAGCTCCCTCTACACTGTCCCATCAAACACTCCCAGGACAGGTACAGCACGGGGTTAGATACAGAGTAAAGCTCCCTCTACACTGTCCCATCCAACACTCCCAGGGCAGGTACAGTACAGGGTTAGATACAGAGTAAAGCTCCCTCTACACTGTCCCATCAAACACTCCCAGGGCAGG
Source organism: Pristiophorus japonicus (assembly GCF_044704955.1). Classification (NCBI taxonomy): domain Eukaryota; kingdom Metazoa; phylum Chordata; class Chondrichthyes; family Pristiophoridae; genus Pristiophorus; species Pristiophorus japonicus. Next base: position 291,029 of record NW_027254389.1, on the reverse strand, counting down.
TGCAGCACGGGGTTAGATACAGAGTAAAGCTCATTCTACACTGTCCTATCAAACACTCTCAGGGCAGGTACAGCACGGGGTTAGATACAGAGTAAAGCTCCCTCTACACTGTCCCCATCAAACACTCCCAGGGCAGGTACAGAACGGAGTTAGATACAGAGTAAAGCTCCCTCTACACTGTCCCATCAAACACTCCCAGGACAGGTACAGCACGGGGTTAGACACAGAGTAAAGCTCCCTGCGCACTGTCCTATCAAACACTCGTAGGGCTGGTACAGCACTGGTTGGATCCAGAGTAAAGCTCCCTCTACAGTGTCTCATCAAACACTCCCAGGGCAGGTACAGCACGGGGTTAGATACATAGTAAAGCTCCCTCTCCATTGTCCCATCAAATACCCCCAGGGCAGGTACAGCACGGTGTTAGATACAGAGTAAATCTCCCTCTACACTGTCCCATCAAACTATCTCAGGGCAGGTACAACAGGGGGTTAGATACAGTGTAAAGCTCACTCTACACTGTCCCATCAAACACTCGTAGGGATGGTACAGCACGGGGTTAGATACAGATTAAAGCTCCATCTGCACTGCCCCATCAAACATTCCCAGGGCAGGTATAGCACGGTGTTAGATACGGAAGAAAGCTCACTCTGCACTGTCCCATCAAACATTCCCAGGGCAGGTGCAGCACGAGTTTAGATGGAGAGTTATGCTCCCTCGACACTGTCCCATCAAACAGTCCCCGGACAGGTACAGCACGGGTTAGATACAGAGTAAAGCTCACACTACACTGTCCCCATCAAACACTCCCAGGGCACGTACAGCACGGGGTTAGATACAGAGTAAAGCTCACTCTACACTGTCTTATCAAACACTCTCAGGGCAGGTACAGCACGGGGTTAGAGACAGAGTAAAGCTCTCTGTACACTGTCCCATCAATCACTTGCAGGGCAGGTACAGAACGGATTTAGATACAGAGTAAAGCTCCCTCTGTACTGTCCCGTCAAACACTCCCAGGGCAGGAACAGGGGGTTAGATAGAGAGTAAAGCTCCCTCTACACTGCCCCATCAAACACTCCCAGGGCAGGTAATGTATGTGGTTAGATACAGAGTTATGCTCCCTCTACACTGTCCCATCAAACACTCCCAGGGCAGATATAGCATGGTGTTAGATACAGAGTAAAGCTCCCTCTACACTGTTCCATCAAACACTCGCAGGGCAGGTACAGCACGGGATTAGATACAGAGTAAATCTCCCTCTAAACTGTCCCATCAAATACTCCCAGGGATGGTACAGCATGGTGTTAGATCTGGAGTGCAGCTCCCTCTATACTGTCCCATCAAACACTCCCAGGGCATGTACAGCACTGGTTAGATCCAGAGTAAAGCTCCCTCTACACTGTCTCATCAAACACTACCAGGGCAGGTACAGCATGGGATTAGATATGGAGTAAAGCTCCCTCAACACTGTCGCATCAAAACCTCCAGGGCAGGTTAAGCACTGTGTTAGAAACAGAGTAAAGTTCCCTCTACACTGTCCCATCAAACTATCTCAGGGCAGGTACAGCATGGGGTTAGATACAGAGTAAAGCTCCCTCTACACTGTCTCATCAAACACTCTCAGGTCACGTACAGCACGGGGTTAGATACATCGTAAAGTTCCCTCTACACTGTCCCATCAAACACTCCCACGGCAGGAACAGGGGGTTAGATAGAGAGTAAAGCTCCCTCTGCACTGCCCCATCAAACACTCCCAGGGCAGGTAATGTATGTGGTTAGATACAGAGTTATGCTCCCTCTACACTGTCCCATCAAACACTCCCAGGGCAGGTATAGCATGGTGTTAGATACAGAGTAAAGCTCCCTCTACACTGTTCCATCAAACACTCGCAGGGCAGGTACAGCACGGGATTAGATACAGAGTAAATCTCCCTCTAAACTGTCCCATCAAATACTCCCAGGGATGGTACAGCATGGTGTTAGATCTGGAGTGCAGCTCCCTCTATACTGTCCCATCAAACACTCCCAGGGCATGTACAGCACTGATTAGATCCAGAGTAAAGCTCCCTCTACACTGTCCCATCAAACACTCCCACGGCAGGAACAGGGGGTTAGATACAGAGTAAAGCTCCCTCTACATTGTCCCATCAAACACTCCCAGGGCAGGTATAGCACGGTGTTAGATACGGAAGAAAGCTCACTCTGCACTGCCCCAGCAAACATTCCCAGGGCAGGTACAGGGGGTTAGATACAGAGTAAAGCTCACTCAACACTGTCCCCATCAAACACTCCGAGGGCAGGTACAGCACGGGGTTAGATACAGAGTAAAGCTCCCTCTACACTGTCCCATCAACCAGTCACAGGACTGGTACAACACGGGGTTAGATACAGAGTAAAGCTCACACTACACTGTCCCCATCAAACACTCCCAGGGCACGTACAGCACGGGGTTAGATACAGAGTAAAGCTCATTCTACACTGTCCCATCCAACACTCCCAGGGCAGGTACAGTACAGGGTTAGATACAGAGTAAAGCTCCCTCTACACTGTCCCATCAAACACTCCCAGGGCAGGTGCAGCACGGGGTTAGATACAGAGTAAAGCTCATTCTACACTGTCCTATCAAACACTCTCAGGGCAGGTACAGCACGGGGTTAGATACAGAGTAAAGCTCCCTCTACACTGTCCCCATCAAACACTCCCAGGGCAGGTACAGAACGGAGTTAGATACAGAGTAAAGCTCCCTCTACACTGTCCCATCAAACACTCCCAGGACAGGTACAGCATGGGGTTAGACACAGAGTAAAGCTCCCTGCGCACTGTCCTATCAAACACTCGCAGGGCTGGTACAGCACTGGTTGGATCCAGAGTAAAGCTCCCTCTACAGTGTCTCATCAAACACTCCCAGGGCAGGTACAGCACGGGGTTAGATACATAGTAAAGCTCCCTCTCCATTGTCCCATCAAACACTCGTAGAACAGTTACAGCACGGTGTTAGATATGGAGTAAATCTCCCTCAACACTGTCGCATCAAACACCCCCAGGGCAGGTACAGCACGGTGTTAGATACAGAGTAAAGCTCCCTCTACACTGTCCCATCAAACTATCTCAGGGCAGGTACAACAGGGGGTTAGATACAGTGTAAAGCTCACTCTACACTGTCCCATCAAACACTCGTAGGGCAGGTACAGCACGGGGTTAGATACAGATTAAAGCTCCCTCTGCACTGCCCCATCAAACATTCCCAGGGCAGGTATAGCATGGTGTTAGATACGGAAGAAAGCTCACTCTGCACTGCCCCATCAAACATTCCCAGGGCAGGTGCAGCACGGGGTTAGATACAGAGTAAAGCTCCCTCTACGCTGTCCCATCAACCAGTCACAGGACTGGTACAGCACAGGGTTAAATACATAGTAAAGCTCCCTCTACGCTGTCCCCATCAAACACTCCCAGGGCAGGTGCAGCACGGGGTTAGATACAGAGTAAAGCTCCCTCTACGCTGTCCCATCAAACACTCCCAGGACAGGTACAGCACGGGGTTATATACAGAGTAATGCTCCATTTACACTGCCCCATAAAACACTCCCAGGGCAGCTGCAGCACGGGGTTAGATAGAGAGTAAAGCTCCATCTACACTGTCCCCATCAAACACTCCCAGGGCAGGTACAGCACGGGGTTAGATACAAAGTAAAGCTCCCTCTACACTGTCCCATCAAACTCTCCCAGGGCAGGTACAGCGTGGGTTAGATACAGAGTAAAGCTCCCTCTACACTGTCCCATCCAACACTCCCAGGGCAGGTACAGCACGGGGTTAGATACAGATTAAAGCTCCCTCTAAATTATCCCATCAAATACTCCCAGGGCAGGTATAGCACGGGGTAAGATTTAGAGTAAAGTTCACTCTGCACTGTCCCATCCAACACTCCCAGGGCAGGTACTGCATGGGGTTAGTTACAGAGTAAAGCTCACTCTGCAATGTCCCATCAAACACTCCCAGGGCAGGTACAGCACGGGGTTAGATACAGAGTAAAGCTCCCTCTACACTGTCCCATAAACACTCCCAAGGCAGGTACAGCACGGGGTTAGATACAGAGTAAAGCTCACTCTACACTGTCCCAACAAACACTCTCAGGGCAGGTACAGCACGGGGTTAGATACAGAGTAAAGCTCCCTCTACACTGTCCCATCAAACACTCCCAGGGCAGGCACAAGGGGTTAGATGCAGAGTAAAGTTCCTCCACACAGTCCCATCAAACACTCCCAGGGCAGGTACAGCACGGGTTAGATACTGAGTAAAGCTCCCTCTACACTGTCCCATCAAGCACTCCCAGGGCAGGTACAGCACGGGGTTAGATACAGAGTAAAGCTCCCTCTGCACTGTCCCATCAGACACTCACAGGGCAGGTACAGCACGGGGTTAGATACAGAGTAAAGCTCACTCTACACTGTCCCCATCAAACACTCCCAGGGCAGGTACAGCACAGGGTTAGATACAGAGTAAAGCTCACTCTACACTGTCCCATCAAACACTCCCATGGCAGGTTCAGGGGGTTAGATACAGAGTAAAGCTCACTCGACACTGTCCTGTCCAACACTCCCAGGGCAGGTACAGCATGGGGTTAGTGACAGAGTAATGGTCACTCTACAATGTCCCATCAAACACTCCCTGGCCAGGTACAGCTTGGGGTTAGATACAGAGTAAAGCTCCCTCTACACTGCCCCATAAACACTCCCATGGCAGGTACAGGGGGTTAGATACAGAGTAAAGCTCCCTCTACACTGTCCCCTTCAAACACTCCCAGGGCAGGTACAGCACAAGGTTCAATACAGAATAAAGCTCCCTCTACACTGTCCCATCAAACACTCTCAGGGCAGATACAGAACAGGTCAGACACAGAGTTATGCTCCCTCTACACTGTCCCCATCAAAGACTCCCAGGGCAGGTGCAGGGGGTTCGATGCAGAGTAATGTTCCTTCCACACTGTCCCATCAAACACTCCCAGGACAGGTACAGCACGGGTTAGATGCAGAGTAAAGCTCCCTCGACACTGTCCTATCAAACACTCCCATTGCAGGTACAGCACGGGGTTAGATGCAGAGTAAAGCTCACTCTACACTGTCCCCATCAAACACTCCCAGGGCAGGTACAGCACGGGGTTAGAGACAGAGTAAAACTCTCTGTACACTGTCCCATCAATCACTTGCAGGGCAGGTACAGAACGGGATTAGATACAGAGTAAAGCTCCCTCTGCACTGTCCGGTCAAACACTCCCAGGGCAGGAACAGGGGGTTAGATACAGAGCAAAGCTCCCTCTGCACAGTCCCATCAAACACTCCCATGTCAGGGACAGCAACGGGCTAGATGCAGAGTTTGGCTCCCTCTACACTGTCCCATAAACACTCCCAGGGAAGGTACAGCACGGGGTTAGATACAGAGTAAAGCTCCCTCGACACTGTCCCGTCAAACACTCCCAGTGCAGGTACAGGGGGTTAGATACAGAATAAAGTTCCCTCTGCACTGTCCCATCAAACACTCCTGGGGCAGGTACAGGGGGTTAGATGCAGAGTAAAGCTCCCTCTACACTGTCCCATCAAACACTCCCAGGGCAGGGACAGCACGGGGTTAGATACAGAGTAAAGCTCCCTCTACACTGTCCCATCAAACACTCCCAGGGCAGGTACAGGGGGTTAGATGCAGAGTAAAATTCCCTCCACACTGTCCCATCAAACACTCCCAGGGCAGGTACAGCACGGGGTTAGTGACAGAGTAATGGTCACTCTACAATGACCCATCAAACACTCCCATGCCAGGTACAGCATGGGGTTAGATACAGAGTAATGCTCCCTCTACACTGTCCCATCAAACACTCCCATGGCAGGTACAGGTGGTTAGATACAGAGTAAAGCTCCCTCTCCACTGTCCCATCAAACACTCCCAGGGCAGGTACAGCACAGGGTTAGATACTGAGTAAAGCTCCCTCTACACTGTCCCATCAAACACTCCCAGGGCAGGTACAGCACAGGGTTAGATACTGAGTAAAGCTCCCTCTACACTGTCCCATCAAATACTCCCAGTCAGGTACAGCACAGGGTGAGATACAGATTTATGCTCCCTCTACACTGTCCGATCAAACACTCCCAGGGCAGGTACAACACGGGTTAGAGACAGAGTAAAGTTCCCTCGACACTGTCCCCTTCAAACACTCCCAGGGCAGGTACAGCACGGGGTTAGATACAGAGTAAAGCTCCCTCTTCACTGTCCGATCAAACACTCCCAGGGCAGGTACAGCACGGGGTTAGATACAGATTAAAGCTCCCTCTACACTGTCCCATCCTACACTCCCAGGGCAGGTACAACACGGGTTAGAGACAGAGTAAAGTTCCCTCTACACTGTCCCGTCAAACACTCCCAGAGCAGGTCCAACATGGGGGTAGATACAGAGTAAAGCTCCCTCAACATTGTCCCCTTCAAACACTCCCAGGGCAGGTACAGCACGGGGTTAGATACAGAGTAAAGCTCCCTCTACACTGTCCCGTCAAACACTCCCAGAGCAGGTCCAACATGGGGGTAGATACAGAGTAAAGCTCCCTCTACATTGTCCCATCCAACACTCCCAGGGCAGGTAATGTATGGGGTTAGATACGGATTATAGCTCCCTCTACTCTGTCCCGTCAAACACTCCCAGGGCAGGTACAGCACGGGGTTCGATCTAGAGTAAAGCTCACTCTGCACTGTCCCATCAAACTATCTCAGGGCAGGTACAGCACGGGGTTAGATACAGAGTAAAGCTCACTCTACACTGTCCCATCAAACACTCCCAGGGCTGGTACAGCACGGGATTCGATACAGAGCAAAGCTCCCTCTACACTGTCATGTCAAACACTCCCAGGGCAGGTACAGCACGGGGTTAGATACAGAGTAAAGCTCCCTCTACTCTGTCCCATCAGACACTCCCACGGCCGGTACAGAAAGGGTTAGATGCAGAGTAAAGCTCCCTCTACACTGCCCCATCAAACACTCCCAGGGCAGGTACAGTACGGGGTTAGATACAGAGTAAAGCTCCCTCTACACTGTCCCATCAGACACTCACACGGCAGGTGCAGGGGATTAGATACAGAGTAAAGCTCCCTCTACACTGTCCCATAAACACTCCTAGGGCAGGTACAGCACGAGGTTAGATACAGAGTAAAGCTCCCTCTACACTGTCCCATCCAACACTCCCAGGTCAGGTACAGCATGGGGTTAGATAAAGAGTAAAGCTCCCTCTATACTGTCCCATCAAACACTCCCAAGGCAGGGACAGCACGGGGTTCGATACAGAGTAAAGCTCCCTCTACACTGTCCCATCAAACACTCCCAGGGCAGGTACACGGGGTTAGATGCAGAGTAAAGTTCCCTCCACACAGTCCCATCAAACACTCTCAGGGCAGGTACAGAACAGGTTAGATACAGAGTAAAGCTCCCTCTACAATGTCCCATCAAACACTCCCAGGGCAGGTACAGCACGGGGTTAGATACAGAGTAAAGCTCCCTCTACACTGTCCCATCAAACACTCCCAAGGCAGGTACAGCACGGGGTTAGATACAGAGGAAAGCTCACTCTACACTGTCCCAACAAACACTCTCAGGGCAGGTACAGCACGGGGTTAGATACAGAGTAAAGCTCCCTCTACACTGTCCCATCAAACACTCCCAGGGCAGGTACAGCACGGGGTTAGATACAGAGTAAAGCTCCTTCTACACTGTCCCATCAAACACTCCCAGGGCTGGTACAGCACGGGGGTAGATACAGAGTAAAGCTCCCTCTACATTGTCCCCTTCAAACACTCCCAGGGCAGGTACAGCACGGGGTTAGATACAGAGTAAAGCTCCCTCTACACTGTCCCGTCAAACACTCCCAGAGCAGGTCCAACATGGGGGTAGATACAGAGTAAAGCTCCCTCTACATTGTCCCATCCAACACTCCCAGGGCAGGTAATGTATGGGGTTAGATACGGATTATAGCTCCCTCTACTCTGTCCCGTCAAACACTCCCAGGGCAGGTACAGCACGGGGTTCGATCTAGAGTAAAGCTCACTCTGCACTGTCCCATCAAACTATCTCAGGGCAGGTACAGCACGGGGTTAGATACAGAGTAAAGCTCACTCTACACTGTCCCATCAAACACTCCCAGGGCTGGTACAGCACGGGATTCGATACAGAGCAAAGCTCCCTCTACACTGTCACGTCAAACACTCCCAGGGCAGGTACAGCACGCGTTAGATACTGAATAAAGCTCCCTTTGCACTGTCCCATCAAACACTCCCAGGGCAGCTACAGCACGGGGTTAGATACAGAGTAAAGCTCCCTCTACTCTGTCCCATCAGACACTCCCACGGCCGGTACAGAAAGGGTTAGATGCAGAGTAAAGCTCCCTCTACACTGCCCCATCAAACACTCCCAGGGCATTTGCAGCACGGGGTTAGATACAGAGTAAAGCACCCTCGACACTGCCCCATCAAACACTCCCAGTGCAGGTACAGCACGGGGTTAGATACAGAGTAAAGCTCCCTCTACACTGTCCCATCCAACACTCCCAGGTCAGGTACAGCATGGGGTTAGATACAGAGTAAAGCTCCCTCTATACTGTCCCATCAAACACTCGCAGGGCAGGTACAGACCGGGGTTAGATACAGAGTCAAGCTCCCTCCACACTGTCCCATCAAACACTCCCAAGGCAGGGACAGCACGGGGTTAGATACAGAGTAAAGCTCCCTCTACACTGTCCCATCAAACACTCCCAGGGCAGGTACACGGGGTTAGATGCAGAGTAAAGTTCCCTCCACACAGTCCCATCAAACACTCTCAGGGCAGGTACAGAACAGGTTAGATACAGAGTAAAGCTCCCTCTACAATGTCCCATCAAACACTCCCAGGGCAGGTACAGCACGGGGTTAGATACAGAGTAAAGCTCCCTCTACACTGTCCCATCAAACACTCCCAAGGCAGGTACAGCACGGGGTTAGATACAGAGGAAAGCTCACTCTACACTGTCCCAACAAACACTCTCAGGGCAGGTACAGCACGGGGTTAGATACAGAGTAAAGCTCTCTGTACACTGTCCCATCAAACACTCGCAGGGCAGGTACAGAACGGGGTTAGATACAGAGTAAAGCTCCCTCTACACTGTCCCATCAAACACTCCCAGGGCAGGTACAGCACGGGGTTAGATACAGAGTAAAGCTCCTTCTACACTGTCCCATCAAACACTCCCAGGGCAAGTGCAGCACGGGGTTAGATGAAGAGGAGAGCTCCCTCTATACTGTCCCATCAAATACTCCCCGGGCAGGTACAGCACGCGTTAGATACTGAATAAAGCTCCCTTTGCACTGTCCCATCAAACACTTCCAGGGCAGCTACAGCACGGGGTTAGATACAGAGTAAAGCTCCCTCTACTCTGTCCCATCAGACACTCACACGGCAGGTACAGGGGATTACATACAGAGTAAAGCTCCCTCTACACTGTCCCATAAACACTCCCATGGCAGGTACAGCACGGGGTTAGATACAGAGGAAAGCTCCCTCGACACTGTCCCATCAGACACTCCCAGGGCAGGTACAGGGGGTTAGATACAGAGTAAAGCTCCCTCTACACTGTCCCATCAAACTCTCCCAGGGCAGGTACAGCACGGGGTTAGATACAGAGGAAAGCTCCCTCGACACTGTCCCGTCAAACACTCCCAGGGCAGGTACAGCACGAGGTTAGATACAGAGTAAAGCTCCCTCTACACTGTCCCATCCAACACTCCCAGGTCAGGTACAGACCGGGGTTAGATACAGAGTAAAGCTCCCTCCACACTGTCCCAACCAACACTCTCAGGGCAGGTACAGCAGGGGGTTAGATACAGAGTAAAGCTCCCTCTACACTGTCCCATCAAGCACTCCCAGGGCAGGTACAGCACAGGGTTAGATACAGAGTAAAGCTCCCTCTACACTGTCCCATCAAACACTCCCATGTCAGGTTCAGGGGGTTAGATACAGAGTAAAGCTCCCTCTACACTGTCCCATCAAACACTCCCAGGGCAGGTACAGCACGGGTTAGATACAGAGTTATGCTCCCTCTACACTGTTCCATCCAACACTCCCAGGTCAGGTACAGACCGGGGTTAGATACAGAGTAAAGCTCCCTCTACACTGTCCCATCAGACACTCACAGGGCAGGTACAGCACGGGGTTAGATACAGAGTAAAGCTCCCTCTACACTGTCCCCATCAAACACTCCCAGGGCAGGTACAGCACAGGGTTAGATACAGAGTAAAGCTCCCTCTACACTGTCCCATCAAACACTCCCATGTCAGGTTCAGGGGGTTAGATACAGAGTAAAGCTCCCTCTACACTGTCCCATCAAACACTCCCAGGGCAGGTACAGCACGGGTTAGATACAGAGTTATGCTCCCTCTACACTGTTCCATCAAACAGTCCCAGGGCAGGTACAGCACGGGTTAGATACAGAGTTATGCTCCCTCAACACTGTCCAATCAAACACTCCCATTGCAGGTACAACACGGGGTTAGATACAGAGTAAAGCTCACTCTACACTGTCCCCATCAAACACTCGCAGGGCAGGTACAGCACGGGGTTAGATACAGAGTAAAGCTCCCTCTTCACTGTCCTATCAAACACTCCCAGGGCAGGTGCAGCACGGAGCTAGATACAGAGTTATGCTCCCTCTACACTGTCCCATCAAACACTCCCAGGGCAGGTACAACATGGGTTAGATACAGAGTAAAGCTCCCTCTACACTGTCCCGTCAAACACTCCCAAAGCAGGTCCAACATGGAGGTAGATACAGAGTAAAGCTCCCTCTACACTGTCCCATCCAACACTCCCAGGGCAGGTAATTTATGGGGTTAGATACGGATTAAAGCTCCCTCTACTCTGTCCCGTCAAACACTCCCAGGGCAGGTACAGCACAGGGTTCGATCTAGAATAAAGCTCACTCTACACTGTCCCATCAAACTAACTCAGGGCAGGTACAGGATGGGGTAAGATACAGAGCAAAGCTCCCTCTAGACTGTCGCCTTCAAACACTCCCAGGGCTGGTACAGCACGGGGTTAGATACAGAGTAAAGCTCTCTGTACACTGTCCCATCAAACACTTGCAGGGCAGGTACAGCATGGGGTTAGATACAGAGTAAAGCTCTCTGTACACTGTCCCATCAAACACTCGCAGGGCAGGTACAGAACGGGGTTAGATACAGTGTAAAGCTCCCTCTACACTGTCCCATCAAACACTCCCAGGGCAGGTACAGCACGGGGTTAGATACAGAGTAAAGCTCCCTCTTACACCGTCCCATCAAACACTCTCAGGGCAGCTACAGCATGGGGTTAGATACAGAGTAAAGCTCCCTCTACACTGTCCCAACAAACACTCCCAGGGCAGGTACAGGGGGTTAGATACAGAGTAAAGCTCCCTCTACACTGTCCCATCAAACATTCCAAGACAGGTACAGCACGGGTTAGATACAGAGTAAAGCTCCCTCTACACTGTCCCATCAAACACTCCCAGGGCAGGTACAGCACGGGGTTAGATACAGAGTAAAGCTCCCTCGACACTGTCCCATCAAACACTCCCAGGGCAGGTATAGCACAAGGTTCAATACAGAATAAAGTTCCCTCTGCACTGTCCCATCAAACACTCCTAGGGCAGGTAAAGCACGAGGTTAGATACAGAGTAAAGCTCACTCTACACTGTCCCATCAAACACTCCCAGGGCAGGGACAGCACGGGGTTAGATACAGAGTAAAGCTCCCTCTACACTGTCCCATCAAATACTCTCAGGGCAGGTACAGCACGGGGTTAGATACAGAGTAAAACTCTCTGTACACTGTCCCATCAATCACTTGCAGGGCAGGTACAGAACGGGGTTAGATACAGAGTAAAGCACCCTCTGCACTGTCCCGTCAAACACTCCCTGGGCAGGAACAGGGGGTTAGATAGAGAGTAAAGCTCCCTCGACACTGTCCCATTAAACACTCCCAGGGCAGGTGCAGCTTGGTTTAGATACAGAGTAAAGCTCCCTCTGCACAGTCCCATCAAACACTCCCATGTCAGGGACAGCAACGGGCTAGATGCAGAGTAAAGCACCCTCGACACTGCCCCATAAAACACTCCCAGGGCAGGTACAGCATGGGTTAGATACAGATTAAAGCTCTCTCTACTCTGTCCCATCCAACACTCCCAGGGCAGGTACAGCACGGGGTTAGATCTAGAGTAAAGCTCACTCTACACTGTCCCATCAACCTATCTCAGGGCAGGTACAGGATGGGGTTAGATACAGAGCAAAGCTCCCTCTAGACTGTCCCCTTCAAACACTCCCAGGGCTGGTACAGCACGAGTTTAGATACAGAGTTATGCTCCCTCTGCACTGTCCCATCAAACACTCCCAGGGCAGGGACAGCACGGGGTTAGATACAGAGTAAAGCTCCCTCTGCACTGTCCCATCAGACACTCACAGGGCAGGTACAGCACGGGGTTAGATACAGAGTAAAGCTCCCTCTACACTGTCCCATCAAACACTCCCAGGGCAGGGACAGCATGGGGTTCGATACAGAGTAAAGCTCCCTCTACACTGTCCCATCAAACACTCCCAGGGCAGGTACAGGGGGTTAGATACAGAGTAAAGCTCACTCTACACTGTCCCATCAAACACTCCCAGGGCAGGGACAGCACGGGGTTAGATACAAAGTAAAGCTCCCTCTACACTGTCCCATCAGACACTCACAGGGCAGGTACAGCAGGGGGTGAGATACAGAGTAATGCTCCCTCTGCACTGTTCCATCAGACACTCACAGGGCAGGTACAGCACGGGGTTAGATACAGAGTAAAGCTCACTCTACACTGTCCCATCAATCACTCCCAGGCCAGATACAGCACGGTGTTCGATACAGAGTCAAGCTCACTCGACACTGTCCAATCTAACACGCCCAGGGCAGGTACAGCACGGGGTTAGTGACAGAGTAATGGTCACTCTACAATGTCCCATCAAACACTCCCTGGCCAGGTACAGCATGGGGTTAGATACAGATTAAAGCTCGCTCTACACTGTCCCATCAAACACTCTCAGGGCAGGTACAGGGGCTTAGATACAGAGTAAAGCTCCCTCCACACTGTCCCATCCAACACTCTCAGGGCAGGTACAGCAGGGGGTGAGATACAGAGTAAAGCTCCCTCTTCACTGTCCTATCAAATACTCTCAGGGCAGTTACAGCACGGGGTTAGATACAGAGTAAAGCTCCCTCTACACTGTCCCATCAACCACTCCCAGCGCAGGTGATGCACGGTGTTAAATACAGATTAAAGCTCCCTCTACACTGTCCCCTTCAAACACCCCCAGGGCACGTGCAGCACGGGATTAGATACAGAATAAAGCTCCCCTACACTATCCCATCAAACACTCCTCGGGCAGGTACAACACGGGTTAGAGACAGAGTAAAGTTCCCTCGACACTGTCCCCTTCAAACACTCCCAGGGCAGGTACAGCACAAGGTTCAATACAGAATAAAGCTCCCACTACACTGTCCCAGCAAATACTCCCAGGGCACGTACAGTACGGGGTTAGATCTCGAGTAAAGCTCCCAGTACACTGTCCCATCAAACTATCTCAGGGCAGGTACAGCACGGGGTTAGATACAGAGTAAAGCTCCCTCTACACTGTCCCCTTCAAACACTCCCAGGGCAGGTACAGCACAGTGTTAGATACAGAGTAAAGCTTCCTCTATTTAAAGTCCTGACCCTGCAGTACAGACTCACACGAGGCACATGCTGAAGTCAAGGTCACTCAGGACCTGCACCTTTATTGCACAACTCTGGAATGCCACACTTGCCTGAGACCTGTCCTTATATACCTGTCTGGGACAGGTATCCAGTGTCTCCTGCAAGTGCAGCCCTGGTGGTAAGGTAAGCTTGTGGTTACAGCTCATCTCTAGTTACAGTCATGTATAGCATGGTAAGATACAGTTATATACAGTAATATGAGATACATGACATCACCCTCCCCCAAGGTCTTATTGTCTTTATAGGTTCAGTCTCTCAGGTGATCTACGCTCTCGCGTGGAGCGTCTTAGTTGTGGTTCAGTTGTTTGCCTTGGTGTCGGTTTTTCTTTGGGTGTGGTTGCTGGTATCTCGCTTGGGCTGTCTGTTTCGATTGGTGTGATTGTTGTTGACTCGCCTGGGCTGTCTGTTGGGATTACCCTTTCCTCAGGTTGTTCCCTCTGTCTGTCCAGCAGGTGTGGTGTGAGTTCCACATTGTAGTCTGCCTCTGGTTCCGCAGTGTTGTTAGTAAATCTGCTTTTGACTTGGTCTACATGCCTCCGGCAGGTTTGGCCATTGTCCATTTGTACCACCAGTAGCCAGTTTCTTTCCTTGCCCGTTACTGTCCCTGCAAGCCATTTGGGACCCCTGCCGTAGTTTAGCACAAACACTTTGTCCCCTATCTCATTCCACCTCCCCCTCGAATTTCGGTCATGGTACTCGGTTAGCTTACGGCGCTTTGCCTCAATGATTTCATGCATGTCTGGGAGGATTAATGAGAGCCTTGTCTTTAAAGTCCATTTCATCAACAGTTGCGTGGGTGGAACCCCAGTCAATGAGTGCGGACGAGATGTGTATGCCAGCAGCAGTCGTGACAGGCGGCCCTGCAGCGTGGGACCTTGGATTTTAAGCATGCCTTGTTTAATGATCTGCACTGCTCTCTCCGCCTAGCCGTTGGAGGCCGGCTTGAACGGTGCCGTCTTAACGTGATTTATGCCGTGGTCACTCATAAAATCTTGGAATTCTGCACGGGTGAAGCACGGACCATTGTCACTGACCAATATGTCAGGAATGCCGTGCGTTGCAAAAATGGTTCCAAGGCTCTCCACAGTGGTGGAGGTGGTGCTCGAGTTTAAAATGGTGCTTTCGATCCACTTTGAAAATGCATCTACAACTACGAGGAACATTTTGCCCATGAATGGGCCCGCATAGTCTACGTGCATCCGCAATCACAGTTTGGTAGGCCAGGGCCAGGGGCTCAGTGGAGCCTCCCTGGGGGCATTGCTGAGTTGGACACAAATGGTGCACCTTCGGACGCAGAGCTCCAAGTCCGCGTCAATGCCAGGCCACCAGACGTGGGATCTGGCTCTGGCCTTCATGAGAACAATCCCCGGGTGCTCGCGGTGGAGCTCCTGGACAAATGCCTCTCTGCCTCGCAGAGGCATGACTACTCGGCTGCCCCACATCAGGCAGTCTGCCTGTAGTGATAGTTCATGCATACGCCTATGGAAAGGTTTGATCTCCTTGGGGCAGGTATCGCGAGCCTCTGCCCAGTCACCAGTTAAGACACATCTTTTTACTAAGGATAACGTGGGGTCGCTGGCCGTCCAGGCTCTGATTTGGCGAGCCGTCATGGGCGAACCTGTGGACTCAAAGGCATTGATTGCCATGACTATCTCACAGTCCTGTTCGTCAGACCCTTCCGTGGTCACCAGGGGTAGCCTGCTGAGCGCGTCGGCACAGTTGTCTGTGCCTGGTCTGTGCCTTATGGTATCGTCGTAGGACGCCAGCATGAGTGCCCACCGCTGAATGCGCGCCGAGGCGTTGGCGTTTATTGCCTTGCTCTCGGATAGGAGGGACGTGAGGGGCTTGTGGTCGGTTTCTAACGCGAACTTGGCCTCGAAAAGGTATTGGTGCATCTTTTTGACACCGTACACGCACGCGAGCGCCTCCTTCTCCACCATTCCGTACCCGCGCTCCGCCCGCGAAAGTGACCTGGAGGCATAAGCTATGGGTTGTAATTTACCCGCACTATTGACATGTTGTAAAACGCACCCGACCCCATACGCTGACGCATCGCATGTGAGAACTAGCTTTTTACCTGGGTCAAAGAAAGTCAAAACACTGTTGGAACACAGAAGGTTGCGTGTCTTATTGAAGACGCGTTCCTGGGCGTCCCCCCAAAACCAATCGCACCCCTTCCTGAGTAGCACATGGAGAGGCTCCAGCAGCGTGCTTAAGTTCTGCATAAAGTTTCCAAAGTAATTGAGTAGCCCGAGAAAGGCGCGCAGTTCCGAGACATTCCGGGGCCTGGGTGCCTTGCGAATTGCTTCTGTTTTGGACTCTGTTGGGCGGATTCCATCAGCGGCAATCCTTCTGCCCAAAAACGAGAAACAGGCACTTGGATTTTTTAACTCTTAGGCCTACCCGATCCAACCGCTTTAGTACTTCCTCCAAATTGCGGAGATGGGAGTCGGTGTCCCTGCCCGTGATAAGTATGTCGTCTTGAAATACAACCGTCCCCGGGATGGACTTGAGCAGACTCTCCATGTTGCGCTGGAATATGGCAGCTGCCGACCTGATGCCGAATGGGCATCGATTGTACATGAAAAAGCCTCGATGTGTGTTGATGGTGGTGAGTAGCTTGGATTCCTCGGTCAATTCTTGCGTCATATACGCAGATGTGAGGTCTAGTTTTGAGAAAAGTTTTCCTCCAGCCAATGTGGCAAATAAGTCCTCCGCTCTGGGCAGCGGGTACTGGTCCTGTAGGGAGACTCTGTTTATGGTAGATTTGTAGTCCCCACAGATTCGTACGGAACCATCGGGCTTCATGACTGGGACGATGGGACTTGCCCAGTCGCTAAATTCCACAGGTGATATAATGTCTTCCCGCAGAAGCCTGTCCAGTTCATGTTCAATCTTTTCCCTCATCACATAAGGCACAGCTCTGGCCTTGTGATGGACCGGTCTGGCATCCTGTGTGATGTAGATTTTGACTTTAGCCCCTTTGAAGGTGCCCACACCTGGCTGAAAGAGATGTTCAAATCGACTTAGAACTGTTGAGCAGGAGGTCCGTTCCTCTGACAACATGGCCTGAACATCATCCCATTTCCAGTTTAGTTTTGCCAGCCAGCTTCTCCCCAGCAGTGCTGGGAGATCTCCGGGGACAATCCACAGGGGAAGTCGGTTCACTGTCCCTTTGTGTGTGACTGAGAGCATGGCGCTGCCGAGGACTGGGACAATTTCTTTGGTATAGGTCCTTAGTTTGGTGTCGACCCTTGTGAGTTTTGGTCTGTCTCTTTTGTGCGGCCACAGCTGTTCAAATTGTTGAGCGCTCATGAGAGATTGACTCGCTCCCGAATCCAGTTCCATGTCGACGGGTATCCCGTTGAGTAGGACCCTCATCATTATTGGAGGTGTCTTGTTGTAGGAGCAGCGGCCATTGATCGTGTTGACCCGCTGTACACTGGTGTCCCGGGTACTGTCCCCACCGTCTTCTGGTCCGCTTTCCGACCCTTCCGATTCGTATACCAGCCGAGCTGCTGTTTTTCTGCACGTGCGGGCCAGATGCCCGGTATAGTTGCAGTTTCTGCAAACAGCAAGCTGAAATCGACACCCCCTTGACGAGTGCCTTCCCCCACATCTCCAGCACAGACCGCTTCCATTGTTTCCGAAGGATGAGCTGCGTCTGGCTGATCTCCCTTGAGCTTCTCTCAGTCTGTAGTTGATTGCTCGCATTGTGGGTTGATGAGGTGTGAACGGCCGTTCCTGTGGCCCTTGATGGCTTCTGGCGCCACTGTCTGTTGTTGAGGACCTGCTCTCCTGCCTTTGTCTGTGTGTGGGGGTAGCAGCTTGTTTCATGCTGTGAACCCCTTGTTCCGATGTTTTGTTAGTTGTCGTACCCGCAGTATAGATCAACCTCGTTTCTTCTTCTCCTGCCAGGAATGTCTGTGTGACCAGTGCTGCTGCCTCTAGGGTCAAGTTCTTGGTCTCTATGAGCTTTCGGAATATGCCTGCGTGGCCTATTCCTTCAATAAAAAAGTCTCTCAGTACTTCTCTTCTTAGTTCATCAGAGAACTCACATAAACTAGCCAACCTCCGAAGTTCCGCCACGAAGTCGGGTATGCTCTGGCCCACATAGCGTCTGTAGTTGTAGAACCTGTGCCTGGCCATGTGTAGGCTGCTCGCTAGCTTCAGGTGGTCTCTCACCAGTGTACTCAACTCCTCAAACGACTTGCTTGTTGGTTTCTCGGGTGCCAGCAGGTCCTTCATTAAGGCGTATGTTTTCGAGCCACAGCTGGTCAAGAGATGGGCTCTTCTCTTGTCTGCCTTATCGTCGCCCAATCAGTCTTTGGTTACAAAGCTTTGCTGGAGCCTTTCTATGAAGTCCTCCCAATTATCTCCAGCATTGTATTTTTCATCTGAGCCGTTGTTCGCCATTCTGTGGATTCTGTGATCCCGTAACTCGTCGCCACTGTAAAGTCCTGTCCCTGCAGTACAGACTCACACGAGGCATGTCGTGAAGTCAAGGTCACTCTGGACCTGCAACTTTATTACACAGCTCTCGAATGCCACACTTGCCTGAGACCTGTCCTTATATACCTGTCTGGGACAGGTATCCAGTGTCTCCTGCAAGTGCATCCCTGGTGGTAAGGTAAGCTAGTGGTTACAGGTCATCTCTAGTTACTGTCATGTATAGCATGGTAAGATACAGTTATGTACAGTAGTGTGAGATACATGACACCCAGGGCAAGTACAGCACGGGGTTAGATACAGAGCAAAGTTCCCCCAACACTGTCCCATCAAACACTCCCAGGCAGGTACAGCACGGGATTAGATACAGAGTAAAGCTCCCTCTACACTGTCCCATCAAACACTCCCAGGGCAGGTACAGCATGGGGTTAGATACAGAGTAAAGCTCCCTCTACACTGTCCCATCAAGCACTCCCAGGGCAGGTACAGCACGGGGTTAGATACAGAGTAAAGCTCCCTCTACACTGTCCCATCAAACACTCCCAGGGCAGGTACAGGGGGTTAGATACAGAGTAAAGCTCCCTCTACACTGTCCCATCAAACGCTCCCAGGGCAGGTACAGCACGGGGTTAGATACAGAGTAAAGCTCCCTCTACACTGTCCCATCAAACACTCCCAGGGCACGTAAGGCATGGGATTAAATACAGAGTAACATAGAAACATAGAAAATAGGTGCAGGAGTAGGCCATTCGGCCCTTCGAGCCTGTACCACCATTCAATAAGATCATGGCTGATCATTCACCTCAGTACCCCATTCCTGCTTTCTCTCCATACCCCTTGATCCCTTTAGCCGTAAGGGCCACATCTAACCCCCTCTTGAATACATCCAATGAACTGGCCTCAACAACTTTCTGTGGTAGAGAATTCCACAGGTTAACCACTCTCTGAATGAAGAAGTTTCTCCTCATCTCGGTCCTAAATGGCCT
This sequence comes from Pristiophorus japonicus, assembly GCF_044704955.1. NCBI lineage: Eukaryota > Metazoa > Chordata > Chondrichthyes > Pristiophoridae > Pristiophorus > Pristiophorus japonicus. Next base: position 271,781 of record NW_027254389.1, on the reverse strand, counting down.
TCCCCTTATCCTAAGTCTGTGTCCCCTGGTTCTGGACTTCCCCAACATCGGGAACATTCTACCCGTATCTAACCTGTCCCGTCCCGATAGAATCTTATATGTTTCTGTCTTGTATTTCACCATCTTGCAATGACTACAGGTATGTAACTGTAACTCATGCAGACTGTACCTGTACCCTTGTAATGCACACCCTGACCACAGGGAGTGAGCTCCTCGCCTGGGCTTCCAGGTATAAAAGGGGAGGTCCCACCCAGGGTCAGCACTCCTTGGCCCTGGGAATAAAGTGAAGGTCACAGATGACCGTGTCTGATATATCCATGCCTCGTGTGAGTTTGTAACAAGGTGCAGAGACACTTCATTTGGCGACGAGAGACGGGAATCACCGAACCACGAGGATGGCCAGCGGTGGCACAGAGGAACGTTACTGTGTGGGTGAGGGCTGGGACGACTTTGTGGAAAGACTCCAGCAGAGCTTTGTCACAAAGGACTGGCTGGGAGCGGCAGCGGCTGACAAGCGGAGGGCGCATCTACTGACCAGCTGTGGTCCACGGACGTATGCGCCGATGAAAGACCTGCTCGCAACCCAAAAGCCGGCGGACAAGTCCTTCTAAGAGCTCAGCCAGCTGATCAGTGAGCATCCCAAGCCGGAAAGTAGCGTACACATGGCCCGGCACCGGTTCTACTCTCACCGGCGTCGGGAGGGACAAAACGTCTCGGACTTTGTGGCGGAACTGCGGCGCTTGGCCAGTCTCCGTAAGTTCTCCGATGCCTGCAGGGGGGAGATGTTAAGGGACTTTTTCATCGAGGGCATTAATCATGCCGGCATTTTCAGGAAGCTCATAAAGACCAAGGACCTGACTTTAGAAAGCGTGGCGTTGATAGCTCAGACCTTTATGGCAGGGGAAGAGGAGACCAAGCTAATTTACGCACGCAGCCCTGGTCCAAACATGGCGATGAACCAGGGAGGTAATGTTGTTAAAAAGGACACAGAACCCCACAGGCAGGCAAGGGCAATTCGACACTGTCCAGGCAGGCAGGCAAGGGCAATTCGACACCGTCCAGGCAGGCAGGCAAGGGCAATTCGACACTGCCCAGCCAGCAACAAGCTCCAGGGTGAGCCTGCAACAGGGACAATGGAAAGGGGATCGGCAATTCACGCCATCACGAGGAACAATGCATCCCGTGATGGGACAATTAACATCCTCCATCAGAGTACTTAGAAACAGCCAAACGGGCCATCAGAGAGGAATGCCTGGGAATAGTCCTTTTGTTAACAGCAATCTCAGCTCATGTTGGAGATGTGGGGCAGACACACTGCAAAAATCTGCAGGTTCTAACTTTACACCTGTAGGATTTGTAATGTCAAGCGACACCTGGCCAGGGTGTGCAAAAAGGCAGTGGCGAGGCTAGTCTGCGAGACAGACGAACCAGACGAGAGGTCTGCAATGCAGGACGAGGCCTGGGGTAAAGCCATAGATGCTGAAGTTCAGCGGGTTCATGTGACTGACATCCACAGCTCATACACCAAAACGCCACCCATGATGATGAAAGTCTTGCTGAATGGCATCCCTGTGCACATGGAGCTGGACACCGGAGCTAGCCAGTCCCTCATGAGCGCCCAACAATTTGAGAGACTATGGCCACACAGAGCTAGCAGGCCCAAACTGGAACGCATTGAGATGCAGCTACGGACGTACACCAAAGAGATCATCCCAGTGCTGGGCAGTGAAAACTTGGTGGTAACGCATAATGGATCACAGAACCGGCTGCCACTCTGGATTGTCCCGGGAAATGGCCCCGCGCTCTTGGGGAGGAGTTGGCTAGCTGAGATGAATTGGAAATGGGGGGGATGTGCACGCCATTTCATCCGTGGAGCGAAGTTCATGCTCGCAGGTATTGCAAAAAATTCGAGTCACTCTTTCAACCCGGTGTCGGAACGTCCAAGGGCACTAAAGTAGTGATACGCATCACCCCGGACGCCAGACCAGTGCACCACAAAGCCAGAGCGGTGCCGTACGTGATGTGTGAGAAAATTGAAAGTGAACTGGACAGAGAGGGTATAATTTCGGCCGTTGAATTCAGCGACTGGGCAAGTCCCATCGTTCCTGTCCTCAAAGCAGATGGCTCGGTCAGGATTTGTGGCGACTACAAAGCCACCATCAACCGAGTGTCGCTGCAAGACCAATACCCGCTCCCGAGAGCGGGGGACCTCTTTGCCACGCTGGCAGGTGGCAAGCTGTTCACCAAGCTGGACCTCACCTCGGCCGACATGACTCAGGAACTGGCTGGAGAATCCAAGCTGACCACCATCACGACACACAACAGGTCTACCACAGGTGTCCGTTTGGCATTCGTTCGGCAGCGGCTATCTTTCAGCGGACCATGGAGAGCTTGCTCAAGTCCATCCCTGGAACGGTCGTATTCCAGGACGACATCCTTACAACGGGTCGAGACACCGAGGAACACCTCCGCAACCTGGAGGAGGTGCGATGCCGATTGGACCGGGTAGGCCTGCGGCTGAAAAAGGCCAAGTGCGTGTTTCTGGCCCCAGAGGTCGAGTTCCTGGGCAGGAGGGTTGCCGCAGACGGGATCCGGCCCAGTGAATCAAAAACTGAGGCGATTCGCCGGGCGCCCAGGCCCGGCAACAGGTCGGAGTTGCGATCATTCCTGGGACTCTTGAACTATTTTGGGAACTTCCTGCCGAACTTACGCACATTGTTGGAGCCGTTCCACATGCTCCTGCGTAAAGGTTGTGAATGGTCTTGGGGGGATTGTCAAGAACGGGCTTTCAATAAGGCGAGGAACCTGCAGTGTTCCAACAAACTGTTGACTTTGTATGACGCCTGTAAAAAACTGGTCTTAACATGCGATGCGTCATCCTACGGGGTTGGGTGTGTATTGCAGCAGGGTAACGATGACGGCCGGCTCCAACCGGTGACTTACGCCTCCAGGTCGCTCTCCCAGGCAGAGCATGGACATGGCATGGTCGAGAAGGAGGCACTCGCGTGTGTGCACGGTGTGAAAAAGATGCACCAGTACCTTTTCGGTAGACGGTTCGAACTAGAGACGGACCACAAGCCGTTAACATCCTTGTTGTCCGACAGCAAGGCTGTCAACGCTAATGCGTCAGCTCGCATACAGCGATGGGCCCTCACGCTGGCTGCGTATGACTACACCATACGGCACCGGCCAGGCACCGAAAATTGCGCTGACGCGCTCAGCAGGCTCCCACTGGCCACCACCGAGGGGGCCTTGGAGCAGAGCGCCGAGATGGTCATGGCCGTTGAGGCTTTTGACACTGCGGGTTCCCCCATCACAGGCCGACAGATCAAACTCTGGACCAACAGGGGCCCCCTCCTATCCATGATAAAGAAATGTGTCCTGACTGGGGATTGGGCGCCCGCATACGGAGCGTGCCCCGAGGAGGTCAGACCGCTTCAGAGATGGATGGATGAACTCTCCGTCCAAGCCGACTGCCTGCTATGGGGCAGCCGGGTAGTCATGCCCCAGAAAGGAAGGGAAGCGTTCATCAGGGAACTCCACAGCGAGCACCCTGGCATCGTGTTAATGAAGGCCATTGCCCGGTCACATGTATGGTGGCCGGGGATTGACTCAGACCTGGAACACTGGGTTCGCAGGCGCACGATGTGTGCCCAGCTGGACAATGCCCCCAGGGAGGTCCCACTCAGCCCGTGGCCCTGGCCCACCAGGCCATGGTCACGTATTCACGTGGACTATGTGGGCCGGTTCATGGGGAAAATGTTCCTGATTGTTGTCGATGCGGACTCGAAGTGGACCGAGTGCATCGTATTGAACTCGTGCACGACATCCATCACCGTGGAGAGTCTGCGTACGGTTTTCGCGACCCACGGCTTGCCGGACATCCTGGTCAGCGATAATGGCCCGTGTTCTACCAGCCATGAATTCCAGGAGTTTATGTCGGGCAATGGGATCAAGCACGTCCGGACAGCGCCGTTCAAGCCGGCTTCCAATGGCCAGGCGGAACGGGCGGTCCAAGTCATAAAACAGGGCATGCTACGTATCCAAGGACCCTCCCTTCAGTACCGCCTATCGCGCCTCCTGCTGGCCTACAGGTCCCGGCCGCACTCGTTCACGGGAGTCCCGCCAGCGGAACGCCTCATGAAACGCACGCTCAAGACGCGGCTGCCCTCATTCACCCAGACCTGGCAGACATTGTTGAGGGCAAGCGCCAGTCCCAAACCGAGCTCCATGATCGAGGCTCAAGGGCGAGGTGTATAGAAATGGATGACCCCGGTATTTGTTCTTAACCACGCTTCGGGACCCAAGTGGCTTGAGGGCACTGTAATCGGCAAAGAAGGAAGCAGGGTCATGGTGGTCAGAGTAAACAATGGGCAGATATGCCGCAAACACTTGGACCAAGTAAAGACAAGGTTCAGTGCAGACACGGAGGAACCGGAAGAAGAGCATGATGAGACAGCACCCACACCACTGCCAGCGGACGAGCAACAAAGACAGCCCTCAGCATGCACAGTCCCTGCGGCCAGCCCGGACAGGCCGGGATCACCTCAAGTGACAGAGACGCGTGCTGAGGCTCAGCCTCCAGAGCCACAACCGCGGCGCTCCACGAGAGAGCGCCGACCACCCGATAGACTTAACCTCTGAAACGAAAAGACCTAAGGGGGGGAGGTGATGTCATGTATTTCACCATCTTGCAATGACTATAAGTCTGTAACTGCAACTCAGGCATACTGTACCTGTACCCTTGTAATGCAAACTCTGACCACAGGGAGTGAGCTCCTCACCTGGGCTTCCAGGTATAAAAGGGAAGGTCCCACCCAGGATCAGCACTCTTCAGTCCTGGAAATAAAAGTGAAGGTCACAGAGTGACCGTGTCTGATATATCCATGCCTCGTGTGAGTTTGTAACAAAGTGCAGAGACACTGCAGTTTTGATGAGATCCCCTCTCATCCTTCTAAACTCCAGTGTATAAAGGCCCAGTTGATCCAGTCTCTCCTCATATGTCAGTCCAGCCATCCCGGGAATCAGTCTAGTGAACCCTCGCTGCACTCCCTCAATAGCAAGAATGTCCTTCCTCAGATTAGGAGACCAAAACTGAACACAATATTCAAGATGTGGCCTCACCAAGGCCCTGTACAACTGCAGTAAGACCTCCGTGCTCCTATACTCAAATCCTCTCGCTATGAAGGCCAACATACCATTTGCCTTCTTCACCGCCTGCTATACCTGCATGCCAACCTTCAAAGACTGATGTACCATGACACCCAGGTCTCGTTGCACCTCCCCTTTTCCTAATCTGCCGCCATTCAGATAATATTCTGTCTTCGCGTTTTTGCCCCCAATGTGGATAACCTCACATTTATCCACATTATACTGCACCTGCCATACATTTGCCCACTCACCTAACCTGTCCAAGTCACCCTGCAGCCTCCTAGCGTCCCCCTCACAGCTCACATCGCCACCCAGCTTAGTGTCATCTGCAAACTTGGAGATATTACACTCAATTCCTTCATCCAAATCATTAATGTATATTGTAAATAGCTGGGGTCCTAGCACTGAGCCCTGCGGCACCCCACTAGTCACTGCCTGCCATTCTGAAAAGGACCCATTTATCCCGACTCTCTGCTTCCTGTCTGCCAACCAGTTCTCTATCCACGTCAGTACATTACCCCCAATACCATGTGCTTTGATTTTGCACACCAATCTCTTGTGTGGGACCTTGTCAAAAGTCTTTTGAAAGTCTAAATACACCACATCCACTGGTTCTCCCTTGTCCACTCTACTAGTTACATCCTCAAAAAATTCCAGAAGATTTGTCAAGCATGATTTCCCTTTCATAAATCCATGCTGACTTGGACCGATCCTGTCACTGCTTTCCAAATGTGCTGCTATTTCATCTTTAATAATTGATTCCAACATTTTCCCCACTACTGATGTCAGGCTAACCGGTCTATAATTACCCACTTTCTCTCTCCCTCCCTTTTTAAAAAGTGGTGTTGCATTAGCTACCCTGCAGTCCATAGGAACTGATCCAGAGTCGATAGACTGTTGGAAAATGATTACCAATGCATCCACTATTTCTAGGGCCACTTCCTTAAGTACTCTGGGATGCAGACTATCAGGCCCTGGGGATTTATCGGCCTTCAATCCCATCAATTTCCCTAACATAATTTCCCGCCTAATAAGGATATCCTTCAGTTCCTCCTTCTCACTAGACCCTCGTTCCCCTAGTACTTCCGGAAGGTTATTTGTGTCTTCCTTCGTGAATTCAGAATCAAAGTATTTGTTCAATTGGTCTGCCATTTCTTTGTTTCCCATTATAAATTCACCTGAATCTGACTGCAAGGGACCTACGTTTGTCTTCACTAATCTTTTTCTCTTCACATATCTATAGAAGCTTTTGCAGTCAGTTTTTATGTTCCCGGCAAGCTTCCTCTCGTACTCTATTTTCCCCCTCCTAATTAAACCCTTTGTCCTCCTCTGCTGAATTCTAAATTTCTCCCAGTCCTCAGGTTTGTTGCTTTTTCTGGCCAATTTATATGCCTCTTCCTTGGATTTAACACTATCCTTAATTTCCCTTGTTAGCCACGGTTGAGCCACCTTCCCCGTTTTATTTTTACTCCAGACAGGGATGTACAATTGTTGAAGTTCATTCAAGTGATCTTTCAATGTTTGCCATTGCCTATCCACCGTCAACCCTTTAAGTATCACTCGCCAGTCTATTCTAGCCAATTTAAGTATCATACCATCGAAGTTACCTTTCCTTAAGTTCAGGATCCTAGTCTCTGAATTAACTGTGTCAAACTCCATCTTAATAAAGAATTCTACCATATTATGGTCACTCTTCCCCAAGGGGCCTCGCACAACAAGATTGCTAATTAGTCCTTTCTCATTACACATCACCCAGTCTAGGATGGCCAGCCCTCTAGTTGTTTCCTCGACACATTGCTCTAGAAAACCATCCCTAATACACTCCAGGAAATCCTCCTCCACCGCGTTGCTACAAGTTTGGTTAGCCCAATCTATATGTAAATTAAAGTCGCCCATGATAACTGCTGTACCTTTATTGCACACATCCCATTTTTCTTATTTGATGCTGTCCCCAACCTCACTACTACTGTTTGGTGGTCTGTACACAACTCCCACTAGCGTTTTCTGCCCTTTGGTATTCCGTAGCTCCACCCATACCGATTCCACATCATCCAGGCTAATGTCCTTCCTCACTATTGCATTAATTTCCTCTTTAACCAGCAACGCCACCCCACCTCCTTTCCCTTTCTGTCTATCCTTCCTAAATGTTGAATCCCCCTGGATGTTGAGTTCCCAGCCTTGGTCACCCTGGAGCCATGTCTCCGTGATGCCGATTACATCATATCCGTTAACTGCTATCTGCGCAGTTAATTCATCCACCTTATTCCGAATACTCCTCGCATTGAGGCACAGAGCCTTCAGGCTTGTCTTTCTAACACACTTTGCCCCTTTAGAATTTTGCTGTAATGTGGCCCTTTTTGATTTTTGCCTTGGGTTTCTCTGCCCTCCACTTTTACTTTTCTTCTCTCTATCTTTTGCTTCTGCCCCGCCTTTCTACTTCCCCCTGTCTCCCTGCACAGGTTCCCATCCCCCTGCCATATTAGTTTAACTCCTCCCCAACAGCACTAGAAAACACTCCTCCTAGGACATTGGTTCCGGTCCTGCCCAGGTGCAGACCGTCCGGTTTGTACTGGTCCCACCTCTCCCAAAACCAGTTCCAATGTCCCAGGAATTTGAATCCCTCCCTCTTGCACCATTCCTCAAGCCACGTATTCATCTGAGCTATCCTGCGATTCCTACTCTGACTAGCATGTGGCACTGGTAGCAATCCCGAGATTACTACTTTTGATGTCCTACTTTTTAATTTAGCTCCTAGCTCCCTAAATGCGTCTTGTAGGACCTCATCCCGTTTTTTACCTATATCAATGGTATCTACATGCACCACGACAACTGGCTGTTCACCCTCCCTTTTCAGAATGCCCTGCACCCGCTCCGAGACATCCTTGACCCTTGCACCGGGGAGGCAACATACCATCCTGGAGTCTCGGTTGCGGCCGCAGAAACGCCTATCTATTCCCCTCACCATCGAATCCCCGATCACTATCGCTCTCCCACTCTTTTTCCTGCCCTCCTGTGCAGCAGAGCCAGCCACGGTGCCATGTACTTGGCTGCTGCTGCCCTCCCCTGATGATTTATCCCCCTCAACAGTACTCAAAGCAGTGTTGATGACCACAGGGGACCCCTGCATTACCTTCCTTGCACTGCTCTTCCTGTTGGTCATCCATTCCCTATCTGGCTGTGTACCCTTTACCTGCGGTAAGACCAACTCACCAAACGTGCTATTCACGTCATTCTCAGCGTCGCGGATGCTCCAGAGTGAATCCACCCTCAGCTCCAGTGCCGCAAAGCTCCCTCTTCACTGTCCCATCAAACACTCCCAGGGCAGGTACAGCACGGGGTTAGATACAGAGTAAAGCTCCCTCTACACTGTCCCATCAAACACTCCCAGGGCAGATACAGGGGGTTAGATACAGAGTAAAGCTCCCTCTACACTGTCCCATCAAACACTCCCAGGGCAGATACAGGGGGTTAGATACAGAGTAAAGCTCCCTCTACACTGTCCCATCAAATACTCCCAGGGCAGGTACAGCACGGGGTTAGATACAGAGTAAAGCTCCCTCTACACTGTCCCATCAAACACTCCCAGGGCAGATACAGGGGGTTAGATACAGAGTAAAGCTCCCTCTACACTGTCCCATCAAATACTCCCAGGGCAGGTAAAGCACGGGGTTAGATACAGAGTAAAGCTCCCTCTACACTGTCCCATCAAACACTCCCAGGGCAAATACAGGGGGTTAGATACAGAGTAAAGCTCCCTCTACACTGTCCCATCAAACACTCCCAGGGCAGGTACAGCACGGGGTTAGATACAGTGTCGACCATTTTGTTATTCATTCCTGGAATGTGGGCGTCGCTGACAAGCCCGGCGTTTATTGCCCATCCCTAATTGCCCCTTGAGAAGGTGGTGGTGAGCCCCCTTCTTGAACCGCTGCAGTCCGTGTGGTGAAGGTGCTCCCACAGTGCTGTTAGGGAGGTAGTTCCAGGATTGTGACCCAGCGACGATGGAGGAACGGCCGATATATTTCCAAGTCGAGGGATGGTGTGTGACTGGGAGGGGAACGTGGAGGGGGTGGTGTTCCCATGGACCTGCTGTCCTTGACCTTCTAGGTGGGTAGAGGTCGTGGGTTTGGGAGGTGCTGCCGAAGAAGCCTTGGCGAGTTGCCGCGGTGCATCTTGTGGACGGTGCACACTGCAGCCACGGTGCGCCGGTGGTGGAGGGAGTGAGTGTTGAAGGTGGTGGGTAGTGTGGCCCATCGAGCGGGGCTGCTTTGTCCCGGATGGTGTCGAGCGTCTCGAGTGTTGTTGGAGCTGCAACTCACCCAGGCAAGTGGGGAGTGTTCCATCACACTCCTGACTCCAGGAATGGCCTGCAGTATGTTTGGTTCTGCCGATGAGAGCATCCGGTTTGCGATGGGACCCCCATGGTGAGCCCCACTGTCGTGCCTCGCATCTTGGGCGATGAACCGTCGCCCCAAAGCACCTGGTCAATTTGGTGTCTTCGGGAGAAGGAAAAAAAAAACCGAAGGTGTCGCCTCCCACGACCTCTGGACGTCTCAAGGCCCCTGAGAGCCAATTAAGTCCTTTTTGGAGTGTAGTGACTGTTGCAATGTGGGAAACGCGGCAGCCAACTTGCGCACAGCAAACAGCGATGTGAAAATGTGTCCGATAGTGGGGCACAATTCCGGTCAGCGGGAGATTGGGAAGGGCGATTCGAATAAAGCCAAACGTTTTCCGCCCGGAGGGACGAGCCGGATGAATGGCCCCCTGACACCGCTCCGTCCGGCGTGTGGGCCGCGGTTTGAGGCGGTGTTGGGACGGCTTTGCCTGCGAGCCGCCAGGGCCAAAGGGGTGTCCCCCACCCCCCTCACCCCGCCCCTGACCATGGCCCACCAGGATTTTATCCGAAGCAGCGGCCGCCATTGTCGGGCCATGCAATGTCGGGGGGCCGTGGGAGCGCAGCAGCGTGGGGCGCAGAGGGAATCCGTTTCCGTGACCCCCCGGGAGCAATTCCATACGGGTCGCAAAAGCCATTAAAGGCTTTGTGATGTTGGTCGAGGGATAAATATCGGCCCCAGGACACCGGGGAGAACTGCCCCTGCTCTTCTTCCAATAGTGGCCCCGGGATCTTTTAAGTCCGCTTGAGAGAGCAGACGGGCCCCTCAGTTTGACGTCACTTCCGGGATACGGCACCTCCGACAGTGCGGTGCTCCCTCAGTACTGCCCCTCCGACAGTGCGGCGCTCCCTCAGTACTGCCCCTCCGACAGTGCGGCACTCCCTCAGTACCGCCCCTCCGACAGTGCGGTGCTCCCTCAGTACTGCCCCTCCGACAGTGCGGCGCTTCCTCAGTACCGCCCCTCCGACAGTGCGGCGCTCCCTCAGTACTGCCCCTCCGACAGTGCGGCACTCCCTCAGTACTGCCCCTCCGACAGTGCGGTGCTCCCTCAGTACTGCCCCTCCGACAGTGCGGCACTCTCTCAGTACCGCCTCTCCGACAGTGCGGTGCTCCCTCAGTACCGCCCCTCCGACAGTGCGGCGCTCCCTCAGTACTGCCCCTCCGACAGTGCGGCGCTCCCTCAGTACTGCCCCTCCGACAGTGCGGCACTCTCTCAGTACCGCCTCTCCGACAGTGCGGTGCTCCCTCAGTACCGCCCCTCCGACAGTGCGGCGCTCCCTCAGTACTGCCCCTCCGACAGTGCGGTGCTCCCTCAGTACCGCCCCTCCGACAGTGCGGCGCTCCCTCAGTACTGCCCCTCCGACAGTGCGGCGCTGCCTCAGTACTGCCCCTCCGACAGTGCGGTGCTCCCTCAGTACTGCCCCTCCGACAGTGCGGTGCTCCCTCAGTACCGCCCCTCCGACAGTGCGGCACTCCCTCAGTACTGTCCCTCCGACAGTGCGGCGCTTCCTCAGTACCGCCTCTCCGACAGTGCGGTGCTCCCTCAGTACCGCCCCTCCGACAGTGCGGTGCTCCCTCAGTACTGCCCCTCCGACAGTGCGATGCTCCCTCAGTATCGCCCCTCCGACAGTGTGGTGCTCCCTCAGTACCGCCCCTCCGACAGTGCGGCGCTCCCTCAGTACCGCCCCTCCGATAGTGCGGTGCTCCCTCAGTACTGCCCCTCCGACAGTGCGGCGCTCCCTCAGTACTGCCCCTCCAACAGTGCGGTGCTCCCTCAGTACTGCCCCTCCGACAGTGCGGCACTGCCTCAGTACTGCCCCTCCGACAGTGCGGCGCTCCTTCAGTACCGCCCTTCCGACAGTGCGGTGCTCCCTCAGTACTGCCCCTCCGACACCGCGGCAGTAAGATAAGACTCCACCTTTAATTTAGGACGTGGGTCTATATTAAGGGGTGATTTAATCAAGGTGTTGAAGCTGATTAAAGGGTTGGTTGCGATAGATTAGGAGGAACTATGTCCTCTGGTGGGGGGAGTCCAGAACAAAGGGGGCGCAACTTTCAAATTATTTGGTATCACAATGTGTTAAGAAAAATACGGAGGTCACATATTTCTTCGAAATGAAGAATCGGAATGCAGCGGAGGAGCAGAGGGATTTGCGGGAATTGCTACACAAATCTATAAAAGTAGCGACATCGGTGAACAAAGTCAGAAACAGACCCAATCCACGCACCATTAGTCCTCTTGCTGTGCCATAACTATATACAATTATATCATTTCGAGAGGGATAAAATTGAAATGTGGAGAATATGCGCGAAACCTGTATCGAAACTTGGTTAGACCACACTGGGAGCACTGTGCACAGTTCTGGTCTCCATATACCTGGGTTAGACCACACTGGGAGCACTGTGCACAATTCTGATCTCCATATCCCTGGGTTAGACCACACTGGGAGCACTGTGCACAGTTCTGATCTCCATATACCTGGGTTAGACCACACTGGGAGCACTGTGCACAGTTCTGGTCTCCATATACCTGGGTTAGACCACACTGGGAGCACTGTGCACAGTTCTGATCTCCATATACCTGGGTTAGACCACACTGGGAGCACTGTGCACAGTTCTGATCTCCATATACCTGGGTGAGACCACACTGGGAGCACTGTGCACAGTTCTGGTCTCCATATACCTGGGTTAGACCACACTGGGAGCATTGTGCACAGTTCTGGTCTCCATATACCTGGGTTAGACCACACTGGGAGCACTGTGCACAGTTCTGGTCTCCATATACCTGGGTTAGACCACACTGGGAGCACCGTGCACAGTTCTGGTCTCCATATACCTCAGTTAGACCACACTGGGAGCACTGTGCACAGTTCTGGTCTCCATATACCCTGGTTAGACCACACTTGGAGCACTGTGCACAGTTCTGGTCTCCATATACCTGGGTTAGACCACACTGGGAGCACTGTGCACAGTTCTGGTCTCCATATACCTGGGTTAGACCACACTGGGAGCACTGTGCACAGTTCTGGTCTCCATATACCTGGGTGAGACCACACTGGGTGCACTGTGCACAGTTCTGGTCTCCATATACCTGGGTTAGACCACACTGGGAGCACTGTGCACAGTTCTGATCTCCATATACCTCGGTTAGACCACACTGGGAGCACCGTGCACGGTTCTGGTCTCCATATACCTGGGTTAGACCACACTGGGAGCACTGTGCACAGTTCTGGTCTCCATATACCTGGGTTAGACCACACTGGGAGCACCGTGCACAGTTCTGGTCTCCATATACCTGGGTTAGACCACACTGGGAGCACCGTGCACAGTTCTGGTCTCCATATACCTGGGTTAGACCACACTGGGAGCACCGTGCACAATTCTGGTCTCCATATACCCGGGTTAGACCACACTGGGAGCACTGTGCACAATTCTGGTCTCCATATACCTGGGTTAGACCACACTGGGAGCACCGTGCACAATTCTGGTCTCCATATACCTGGGTTAGACCACACTGGGAGCACTGTGCACAATTCTGGTCTCCATATACCTGGGTTCGACCTCACTGGGAGCACCGTGCACAGTTCTGGTCTCCATATTCTAAAAAGGAGATAGAGTCAGTGGAGAAGATTTACAAGGACGATTCCAGAAATGCGAGGGTATACATATCAGGAAAGGATGAACAGGCTGGGTCTGTTCTCTCTGGAAAAGATTAGGTTGAGGGGTGACCTAATCAAGGTCTTTAAAATGATGAAAGGTTTTGATGGAGTGGATACAGAGAGAGTGTTTCCACTTGTGGGGAAGAGCATAACTAGAGGCCATCAATATAAGATAGTCACCCAGAAACCCAATGGGGAATTCAGGAGAAACTTCTTTACCCAGAGAGCGGTGAGAATGTGGAACTCGCTGCCACAGGGAGGGGTTGAGGTGAATAGTATCGAGGTATTTAAGGGGAGGCTGGACAAGTATATGGGGGAGAAGGGAATAGAGGGATATGGAGATAGAGTTAGATGGGGAAAGATGGGAGGAGGCTCGAGTGGAGCACAAACACCGGCATGGCCTGGTTGGGTCGAACGGCCTGTTTCTGTGCCATACATTTGAAGTAATTCTATCGAGAAAAAAACATTGGACCCCGGCCGTTCAGGGGTGATGTTGGGTAACACTTCTTCACACACAGGGCAGTGGGACTCTGGAACTCTCTCCCCAAAACACTGTGGATCCTGGGGGACAATTGGAGCTTTCATAACTGAGATCGATAGATTTTTGTTGGGTGAAGGTATTAAGGGTTACAGAACCAAGGCAGGTAGGTGGGGTTATGATACAGATCAGCCGCAATTTAATTGAGTGGCGGAACAGGCTCGAGGGGCTGAATGGGCCTCCTCCTGTTCCTAATGTAACAGATGAGAGGGGCTGGATGGCCTCCTCCTGTTCCTAATGTAACAGGCTCGAGGGGCTGAATGGGCTCCTGTTCCTAATGTAACAGACTCGAGGGGCTGAATGACCTCCTCCTGTTCCTAATGTAACAGGCTCGAGGGGCTGAATGACCTCCTCCTGTTCCAAATGTAACAGGCTCGAGGGGCTGAATAACCTCCTCCTGTTCCAAATGTAACAGGCTCGAGGGGCTGAATGCCCTCCTCCTGTTCCAAATGTAACAGGCTCGAGGGGCTGAATGGGCCTCCTCCTGTTCCTAAAGTAACAGGCTCGAGGGGCTGAATGGCCCCCTCCTGTTCCTAATGTAACAGGCTCGAGGGGCTGAATGCCCTCCTCCTATTCCTAATGTAATAGGCTCGAGAGGCTGAATGGGCCTTCTCCTGTTCCGAATGTAACAGGCTCGAGGGGCTGAATGGGCCTCCTCCTGTTCCTAATGTAACAGGCTCGAGGGGCTGAATGGCCTCCTTCTGTTCCTAATGTAACAGGCTCGAGGGGCTGAATGGGCCGCCTCCTGTTCCTAATGTAACAGGCTCGAGGGGCTGAATGGGCCTTCTCCTGTTCCGAATGTAACAGGCTCGAGGGGCTGAATGGCCTCCTCCTGTTCCTAATGTAACAGGCTCGAGGGGCTGAATGGCCTCCTCCTGTTCCGAATGTAACAGGCTCGAGGGGCTGAATGGACCTCCTCCTGTTCCTAATGTAACAGGCTCGAGGGGCTGAATGGCCTCCTCCTGTTCCTAATGTAACAGCCTCGAGGGGCTGAATGGCCTCCTCCTGTTCCTAATGTAACAGGCTCGAGGGGCTGAATGGCCTCCTCCTGTTCCTAATGTAACAGACTCGAGGGGATGAATGGGCCTCCTCCTGTTCCTAATGTAACAGGCTCGAGGGGCTGAATGGCCTCCTCCTGTTCCAAATGTAACAGGCTCGAGGGGCTGAATAACCTCCTCCTGTTCCAAATGTAACAGGCTCGAGGGGCTGAATGCCCTCCTCCTGTTCCAAATGTAACAGGCTCGAGGGGCTGAATGGCCTCCTCCTGTTCCTAATGTAACAGGCTCGAGGGGCTGAATGGGCCTCCTCCTGTTCCTAATGTAACAGGCTCGAGGGGCTGAATGGGCCTCCTCCTGTTCCTAATGTAACAGGCTCGAGGGGCTGAATGGCCCTCTCCTGTTCCGAATGTAACAGGCTCGAGGGGCTGAATGGGCCTCCTCCTGTTCCTAATGTAACAGGCTCGAGGGGCTGAATGGCCTCCTTCTGTTCCTAATGTAACAGGCTCGAGGGGCTGAATGGGCCTCCTCCTGTTCCTAATGTAACAGGCTCGAGGGGCTGAATGGGCCTCCTCCTATTCCTAATGTAATAGGCTCGAGAGGCTGAATGGGCCTTCTCCTGTTCCGAATGTAACAGGCTCGAGGGGCTGAATGGGCCTCCTCCTGTTCCTAATGTAACAGGCTCGAGGGGCTGAATGGCCTCCTTCTGTTCCTAATGTAACAGGCTCGAGGGGCTGAATGGCCTCCTCCTGTTCCTAATGTAACAGGCTCGAGGGGCTGAATGGACCTCCTCCTGTTCCTAATGTAACAGGCTCGAGGGGCTGAATGGCCTCCTCCTGTTCCTAATGTAACAGGCTCGAGGGGCTGAATGGGCCTCCTCCTGTTCCTAATGTAACAGGTTCGAGGGGCTGAATGGCCTCCTCTTGTTCCTAATGTAACAGCCTCGAGGGGCTGAATGGCCTCCTCCTGTTCCTAATGTAACAGGCTCGAGGGGCTGAATGGCCTCCTGCTGTTCCTAATGTAACAGGCTCGAGGGGCTGAATGGCCTCCCCCTGTTCCTAATGTAACAGGCTCGAGGGGCTGAATGGCCTCCTCCTGTTCCTAATGTAACAGGCTCGAGGGGATGAATGGTCTCCTCCTGTTCCTAATGTAACAGGCTCGAGGGGATGAATGGTTATGTGCTGACTGATCATTCCCTCATCACTCTCTCTATCCATCACTACCTTATCTCACTGTTTCATTGTGATAAACACTGCGTTCTATTCGTTCTCGGGATGTGGGCATCGCTGGCAAGGCCGGCATTTATTGCCCGTCCCTAACTGCCCCTTGAGAAGGTGGTGGTGAGCCTCCTTCTTGAACCGCTGCAGTCCGTGTGGTGAAGGTGCTCCCACAGTGCTGTTAGGGAGGGAGTTCCAGGATTGTGACCCAACGACGATGGAGGAACGGCCGATATATTTCCAAGTCGAGGGATGGTGTGTGTGACTGGGAGGGGAACGTGGAGGGGGTGGTGTTCCCATGGACCTGCTGCCCTTGACCTTCTGGGCGGTAGAGGTCGTGGGTTCGGGAGGTGCTGCCGAAGAAGCCTTGGCGAGTTGCCGCGGTGCATCTTGTGGACGGTGCACACTGCAGCCACGGTGCGCCGGTGGTGGAGGGAGTGAGTGTTGAAGGTGGTGGGGAGCGTGGCCCATCACCCGCTCGGGATCTCCCAAGGCTCCTCACGGCCAATGAAGGACTTTGTTTGGAGTGCGCTCACTGTTGCATTGTGGGAAACGCCAATTTGCGCACAGCAAGCTCCCACACACAGCGATGTGATAATGACCCGGATCCTCTGTTTCTAAATGATGTTGCTCGAGGGATAAATATTGGGCTCACAACACCAGGGAGAACTCTCCCTGCTCCTGTTCCAACAGCAGCCCATGAGATCTTTTACCTGAAAGGGCAGGCGTGGGCCTCCAGTTTAATGTCTCACCCAAAAGACGGCACCTCCGACAGTGCGGCACTCCCTCAGTACCGCCCCTCTGACAGTGCGGGGCTCCCTCAGTACCGCCCCTCCGACAGTGCGGGGCTTCCTCAGTACCGCCCCTCCGACAGTGCGGTGCTCCCTCAGTACCGCCCCTCTGACAGTGCGGGGCTCCCTCAGTACCGCCCCTCCGACAGTGCGGGGCTTCCTCAGTACTGCCCCTCCGACACTGCGGCACTCCCTCAGTACCGCCCCTCTGACAGTGCGGGGCTCCCTCAGTACTGCCCCTCCGACACTGCGGCACTCCCTCAGTACCGCCCCTCTGACAGTGCGGGGCTCCCTCAGTACTGCCCCTCCGACACTGCGGCACTCCCTCAGTACCGCCCCTCTGACAGTGCGGGGCTCCCTCAGTACCGCCCCTCCGACAGTGCGGGGCTTCCTCAGTACCGCCCCTCCGACAGTGCGGTGCTCCCTCAGTACTGACACCGGGGGGAGTGTGAGGGCCTGGATTACGGGGCTCGAGTCTGTGGTGCGGGGGCTCAGCGAGTGAGAGTGTCACCCCCTGAGTCATGGCGGTGGCTGTCCGCCCAGCCACCAACGAGCTCGGGCGCCGGTATGCAAATGAGCTGTCAATGGACAATGCCATTGGGTTGACACCATTGGCAGGGTCGTGAGGCTCAATGACATCATCAATGGAATAGTCCATTCAGGACGAGGGGGTGCCGTCTCGAGGCGGGGGTGGCCGCCAGCAGATCGCTTGCATTGCGCCGGCCCGCGGTGGAGCGCGACGGAGGCGAGAGGCCATGCATCTCGCCCCCCCCCCCCCTGCGCCCCACCTTCTCGTGGGCGCTCGGCAGGCCTCGGCCTGCTGGGTTTGATGGGGCAAGCGCACCCACCCCTCACCCACTGCTCGGTGCCCGGCCCAATCGAGGAAGTCCCGATGGACTGGTGCCTGCAGATGTTGCTGGCTTGGGCTGTCCTTCGAGCTCTGGCTGCCTCTCGGGCCCACGGCTGGCTAGCTTGAAGCGGGCCACTCACTTCCCGCGTGGACGGAGGGCGATACGGGTCAGCGCTCGACACGCCCGCCGAGCCAACCCTCCACGGCACAAGAGAGAGCTACGTGGGACGCTCAGTTGGCTGGTGAACGGACTCGACTCCTTCGGAAAGACATCAAGGCTTCGGCAGAGAACACAGAAGGTATCTACCAGAATGGTCCAGGGGGGGATGAGGGGCTTCAGTGACGGGGAGGGACTGGAGAAGCCGGGGTTGTCCCCCTCGGAGCAGAGAAGGTTGAGGGGAGATTTAATCGAGGTGTTCACAATCACGAGGGGTTTTTGATCGAGTGGATCGGGAGAAGCTGTTCCCCGGGGGGGGCAGGAGGGTGGGTAACCAGAGGGACACAGATTGACGATAATCGGCGATGGAACCAGAGGGGGAGATGGGGGGAAGAATGTGTTTACGCAGCGAGTTGTTGTGATCGGGAACGCGCTGCCTGAAAGCTCGGTCGGAGCAGATTCAATCGGGACTTTCAAACCGGGGAATTGGATAAATACTGGGAGGGGAAATGTGCCGGGGCTGTGGGGAAAGGGCAGGGGGGGAGTGTGGGACTGATTGGGGTCGCTCTGTCACCGAGCCGGCACAGCACAGGGCTCGAGGGACCCAATGGGATCCTCCTGTGCCGTACTATTCTGTGATGACGGGTGGACTCATAAAGAGTGAAAGAGAGCCTTGCATTTTGCAAAGCTCCTTCCTGGCCTCACGAGGGACGGTCACGGTGAGCATGAAACAGCCAAATTGTCTTAAAAACCCTTCGTGTTCACAAATGGCCTTCAGAGGAGGAAATCGGCCGCCTCATCAAATCCCTCCGTGACCTCCTCATCCCTCCCTATCTCTGTAACCCCCTCCAGCCCCTACACCCCTCCCTATCTCTGTAACCCCCTCCAGCCACTACACCCCTCCCTATCTCTGTAACCCCCTCCAGCCCCTACACCCCTCCCTATCTCTGTAACCCCCTCCAGCCCCTACACCCCTCCCTATCTCTGTAACCCCCTCCAGCCCCTACCCCCCCTCCCTATCTCTGTAACCCCCTCCAGCCCCTACACCCCTCCCTATCTCTGTAACCCCCTCCAGCCCCTACACCCCTCCCTATCTCTGTAACCTCCTCCAGCCCCTACACCCCTCCCTACCTCTGTAACCCCCTCCAGCCCCTACACCCTCCCTATCTCTGTAACCCCCTCCTGCCCCTACACCCCTCCCTATCTCTGTAACCTCCTCCAGCCCCTACACTCCTCCCTATCTCTGTAACCCCCTCCAGCCCCTACACCCCTCCCTATCTCTGTAACCCCCTCCAGCCCCTACACCCCTCCCTACCTCTGTAACCCCCTCCAGCCCCTACACCCCTCCCGATCTCTGTAACCCCCTCCAGCCCCTACACTCCTCCCTATCTCTGTAACCCCCTCCAGCCCCTACACCCCTCCCTATCTCTGTAACCCCCTCCAGCCCCTACACCCCTCCCTATCTCTGTAACCCCCTCCAGCCCCTACACCCCTCCCTATCTCTGTAACCTCCTCCAGCCCCTACACCCCTCCCTATCTCTGTAACCTCCTCCAGCCCCTACACACCTCCCTATCTCTGTAACCTCCTCCAGCCCCTACACCCCTCCCTATCTCTGTAACCTCCTCCAGCCCCTACACCCCTCCCTATCTCTGTAACCCCCTCCAGCCCCTACACCCCTCCCTATCTCTGTAACCTCCTCCAGCCCCTACACCCCTCCCTATCTCTGTAACCTCCTCCAGCCCCTACACCCCTCCCTATCTCTGTAACCTCCTCCAGCCCCTACACACCTCCCTATCTCTGTAACCTCCTCCAGCTCCTACACCCCTCCCTATCTCTGTAACCTCCTCCAGCCCCTACACCCCTCCCTATCTCTGTAACCCCCTCCAGCCCCTACACCCCTCCCTATCTCTGTAACCCCCTCCAGCCCCTACACCCCTCCCTACCTCTGTAACCCCCTCCAGCCCCTACACCCCTCCCTATCTCTGTAACCTCCTCCAGCCCCTACACTCCTCCCTATCTCTGTAACCCCCTCCAGCCCCTACACCCCTCCCTATCTCTGTAACCTCCTCCAGCCCCTACACCCCTCCCTATCTCTGTAACCCCCTCCAGCCCCTACACCCCTCCCTATCTCTGTAACCTCCTCCAGCCCCTACACCCCTCCCTATCTCTGTAACCCCCTCCAGCCCCTACACCCCTCCCTATCTCTGTAACCCCCTCCAGCCCCTACACCCCTCCCTATCTCTGTAACCCCCTCCTGCCCCTACACCCCTCCCTATCTCTTTAACCTCCTCCAAGCCCTACACTCCTCCCTATCTCTGTAACCTCCTCCAAGCCCTACACCCCTCCCTATCTCTGTAACCTCCACCAAGCCCTACACACCTCCCTATCTCTGTAACCTCCTCCAGCCCCACAACCCCCCGAAATCTCTGCGCTCATCCAATTCTGGGCTCTTGTGCGTCCCCTGATTTCCATCGCTCCGCCATCGGTGGCCGTACTTGAAGCTTTCTGTACTGATCACATGATTCTCTCCATACCCCTTGATCCCTTTAGCCGTAAGGGCCACATCTAACTCCCTTTTGAATATATCTAACGAACTGGCCCCAACAACTTTCTGTGGTAGAGAATTCCACAGGTTCACAATTCTCTGAGTGAAGAAGTTTCTCCTCATCTCGGTCCTAAATGTCTTACCCCTTATCCTTAGAAACTGTCTATCTGTGTTTTAAATTTATTCAATATCCCAGCCTCCACAGCTCTCTGAGGCAGCGAATTCCACAGATTTACAACCCTCTGAGAGAAGAAATTCCTCCTCATCTCAGCTTTAGATGGGCGGCCCCTTATTCTAAGACCATGCCCCCTAGTTCTAGTCTACCCCATCAGTGGAAACATTCTCTCTGCATCCACCTTGTCAAGCCCCCTCATTATCTTATACGTTTCGATAAGATCACCTCTCATTCTTCTGAATTCCAATGAGTAGAGGCCCAACCTCCTCAACCTTTCCTCAGAAGTCAACCCCCTCATCCCCGGAATCAACCGAGTGAACCTTCTCTGAACTGCCTCCAAAGCAAGTATATCCTTTCGTAAATACGGAAACCAAAACTGCACGCAGTACTCCAGGTGTGGCCTCACCAATACCCTGTATAACTGGAGCAAGACTTCCCTGCTTTTATACTCCATCCCCTTTGCAATAAAGGCCAAGATTCCATTGGCCTATCTGATCACTTGCTGTACCTGCATACTAACTGTTGTGTCTGGAGAAAGAGTCAGACTGAACACTGTGAGCTCAAAGTAAAGTGTGACCTTAGTCTTTTATTGCAGGTCTCCAGAGTGCCTCTCCAACCTGTGAAGCCTCCTTAAGTACCTGTGCTCCCAAGGGATTATGGGATCCCTTAGGACTCCGGGGAATGAGACCTCTGGTGGCTGTACAGAGTAACTACAAGTCCACATATATAACACCATTCCCCCGCAAAGTCAATAGTGTAACTATTTACAAAGTGAGTCGATCTGGGGCCCTTCTTGCCCTGGTTGATCATCTCGGTGTGAAAGCTGGTGTTGTTGAATCATTTGTTGGGCCCTCGCTGGGCTGCTGTGCAGCTGGCCTTGCTGGGCTGCCTGGTGTGTTGGGCCCTGCTGGGCTGCTGTGGATGGTGGGTTCTGCTTCATGGTCAACCGTGGTGTCGATTGCCACTGGTGTGTATGTTGGGGGATCAAAAAAGGTAGGGTCCAAGGTGGGTTGCTCAGGGTAGTCCGTCAATCTGAGTTTGATTTGGTCCAAGTGTTTCCGGTGAATGAGTCCATTTGAAAGTTTGACCCGAAACACCCTGCTCCCCTCTTTGGCCACGACAGTGCTGGGAAGCCACTTGGGACCTTGTCCATAATTTAATACAAATACACGATCATTGACTTCAATCTCACGTGACACATTTGCGCTATCATCGTATGCACTTTGTTGAAGCCGCCTGCTCTCTACCTGTTCATGTAGATCAGGGTGAACTAACCAGAGCCTTGTCTTAAGTGCTCTTTTCATGAGCAGTTCAGCAGGTGGGATCCCAGTGAGCGAGTGGGGTCTCGTGCGGTAGCTAAGCAGGACTCTGGATAGGCGAGTCTGCAGTGAGCCTTCAGTTACCCTCTTCAAGCCTTGCTTGATGGTTTGCACTGCTCTCTCTGCCTGACCATTGGATGCTGGATTAAACGGGGCAGATGTGACATGTTTGATCCCGTTACGGGTCATGAATTCTTTGAACTCAGCACTGGTAAAACATGGCCCGTTGTCGCTCACCAGGACATCGGGTAAGCCGTGTGTGGCAAACATGGCCCGCAGGCTTTCAGTAGTGGCAGCGGACGTGCTAGCCGACATTATCTCACATTCAATCCACTTGGAGTACGTGTCTACAACCACAAGGAACGTTTTACCCAAGAACGGGCCTGCATAGTCGGCGTGTACCCTAGACCACGGTTTGGAGGGCCAAGACCATAAACTTAGCGGCCCCTCCCTGGGTACATTGCTTAACTGCGAGCATGTATTACATCAGTGAACGCAGGACTCTAAGTCCGCATCGATACCGGGCCACCACACGTGGGATCTGGCTATCGCTTTCATCATTACGATGCCTGGGTGGATACTGTGGAGGTCATTGATGAAGGTGTCTCTGCCCTTCTTGGGGACGACTACTCGATTGCCCCACAGAAGGCAGTCTGCCTGTCTCGACATTTCATCTTTGCGCCGCTGGAACGGCTTTATCTCTTCCTGCATTTCCACTGGGACACTGGACCAGCTCCCGTGAAGCACACAGCTTTTGACTACAGATAATAAGGGGTCCTGGCTTGTCCAGGTTTTGATCTGCCGGGCAGTGATGGGTGATTGCTCACTCTCAAATGCTTCCATAACCATGGCTAGATCTGCGGGCTACGCCATTTCCACCCCCGTGGTGGGCAATGGCAGCCTACTGAGAGCATCGGCGCAGTTTTCTGTGCCTGGCCTGTGGCGGATGGCATAGTTCTATGCGGATAACGTGAGGGCCCATCTCTGGATGCGGGCCGATGAGTTGGTATTTATCCCTTTACTCTCGGAGAACAGGGATATAAGTGGCTTATGGTCAGTTTCCAATTCGAATTTTAGCCCAAACAAGTATTGATGCATTTTCTTTACCCCATAGACACACGCTAACGCTTCTTTCTCAATCATGCTGTAGGCTCTCTCAGCCTTAGATAGACTCCTGGATGCATAAGCAACCGGTTTCAGTTTCCCGAAATCATTAGCTTGTTGCAATACACACCCGACGCCATATGACGATGCATCACATGCTAGTACCAAACGCTTACATGGATCATACAACACAAGCAATTTGTTTCAGCATAACAATTTTCTCGCTTTTGCAAAGGCATTTTCTTGGCTTTTGCCCCAAACCCATTTGCCCTTTTCGTAGTAAGACATGCAGTGATTCTAACAGTGTGCTGAGACCCGGTAAGAAGTTACCAAAGTAGTTCAGGAGTCCCAGAAACAACCGCAGCTCCGTCACGTTCTGTGGCTTCGGTGCGTTCTCGATTGCCTCCGTCTTCGCGTTGGTGGGCCTGATGCCGTCCGCCGCAATCCTCCTTCCCAGGAACTCCACCTCAGGCGCCAGGAAAACAAACTTCGAGCATTTTAATCTGAGCCCCACGTGGTTGAGTCGACTATGAACCTCCTCCAAGTTCTGCAGGTGCTCGACTGTGTTCTGACCTGTGACTAAGGTGTCGTCCTGGAAGACCACGGTGTGCAGGACCGACTTCAGTAAGCTTTCCATGTTTCTCTGGAATATCGCCGCCGCCGACCGGATTCCAAACGGGCACCTGTTATAAACAAAAAGACCTTTGTGCATGTTGATGCAGGTGAGGGCCTTCGATAATTCCTCCAGTTCCTGCATCATGTAGGCAGAAGTCAGATCCAGCTTCCTCCCGCCAGCGTTGCAAAGAGGTCATCGGCCTTTGGTAGTGGGTATTAGTCCTGCAGGGAGAAACGATTGATAGTTACTTTGTAATCACCACAGATTCTGACGGTGCCGTCTCCCTTGAGGACTGGGACGATAAGACTGGCCCACTCGCTGAACTCGATCGGGGAAATGATGCCCTCTCTTTACAGCTGGTCTCGCTTGATCTCTAGCCTTTCTCTGATAATGTACGGTACTGCTCTCGTCTTGTGATGGATGGGTCACGCCCCTGGAATTAGGTGGATCTGCACTTTTGTTCCTTGGAATTTCCCGATGCCTGGTTCGAACAGCGAAGGAAATTTGTTTAAGACCTGGGCACACGAAGTGTTGTCAGCGGGCGATAGCGCTCGGAAGTCGTCCCAGTTCCAGCGTATCTTTCCCAGCCAGCTCCTGCCGAGCAGCGTGGGACCATCGCCCGGTACCACCCAGAGTGGTAGCTTGTGCACCGTTCCATCGTAGGAGACCTTTACGGTCGCACTGCCGATTACAGGAATCAGTTCTTTCGTGTAAGTTCTTAGTTTTGTGCGGACTGGAGTTAAGACTGGCCTTGAGGCCTTGTTGCACCACAACCTTTCGAAAGTCTTTTTGCCCATGACTGGCTCGCGCCCGTGTCCAGCTCCATTGACACCGGGAGTCCATTTAGTTCAACATTCAGCATTATCGGGGGACAATTCGTGGTGAATGTGTGCACCCCATGTACCTCTGCCTCCTCGGTCTGAGGCTCTGGTTCGTAGTGATCCTCCATGGATCTGTCCTCCTCTGCAACATGGTGGTTTGCAGGTTTAACAGGCTTAGCAGCTCACCTGCACACTCATTGGAGGTGTCACATTGTTCCACAGCCCTTGCAAACGTACTCTTTGATTCGGCATGAATGGAAACGATGATCACCCTCGCAGCGCCAACAAGGTGTTAATGGCCTTGCATTCATCACCCTTGATGGTGGACTCAGACATCTGCGGACGTGTAGCTGCAGGTATGTGTGACCTGCGCTGTACGTTACGATTCAAAAACAACATCACTTTGTTCACAGTACTTGTAGCAGCACTTGTGTGCTGAGAGATTTGCTTCGTATTGTCACTGGTGGCAATGAACGCCTGGGCTATCGCTATGGCCTTACTCAAGGTTGGGGTCTCTACAGTCAAAAGTTTGTGAAGTATGGTTTCGCGGCCAATGCCAAGTTCAAAAAAGTCTCTGAGCATGTGCTCCAAATGTCCTTCAAATTCGCAATGTCCTGCAAGGCGTCTTAGCTCGGAGATATACTCGCCACTTCCTGGCCTTCAGACCTTTTGTAGGTGTAGAACCGGTACCTTGCCATCAGAACGCTTTCCTTCGGGTTCAAATGCTCTCGGACCAGCGTGCACAAATCGTCGTACGATTTCTCCGTGGGTTTATCTGGAGTGAGCAGATTCTTCATGAGGCCATACGTCGGTGCCCCATGGACGGTGAGGAGGATCACTCTATGTTTGGCAGCGCTCTCTTCCCCATCTAGCTCGTTGGCCACGAAGTATTGGTCGAGTCGCTCCACAAAAGTTTCCCAATCATCTCCCTCCGAGAATTTCTCCAGGATGCCCACTGTTCTCTGCATCTTTGGGTTCGCTATCTGTGTCTCGTCGCCAGTTGTTGTGTATGGAGAAAGAGTCAGACGGAACACTGTGAGCTGAAAGTAAAGTGTGACCGTAGTCTTTTATTGCAGGTCTCCAGAGTGCCTCTCCAACCTGTGAAGCCCGCTTAAGTACCTGTGCTCCCAAGGGATTATGGGATCCCTTGGGACTCAGGGGGATGAGCCCTCTGGTGGCTGTACAGAGTAAATACAAGTCCACATATATATCACTAACCTTTTGTGTTTCATGCACAAGTACCCCCAGGTCCTGCTGTACTGCAGCACTTTGCAATCTTTCTCCATTTAAATAACTTGCTCATTGATGTTTTCTGCCAAAGTGCATGACCTCACACTTTCCAACATTATACTCCGTCTGCCAAATTGTTTGCCCACTCACTGAGCCTGTCTGTGTCCTTTTGCAGGTTTTTTTGTGTCCTCCTCACACATTGCTTTTCCTCCCGTCTTTGTGTCGTCAGCAAACTTGGCTACGTTACACTCAGTCCCGTCTTCCGAGTCGTTAATACAGATTGTAACGAGCCATCCCCATTCTGTCAGCCCCACTCCCGCCCTGCGAGGAACACAGCCTCCGAGAGAGAGAGGGAGAGAGAAAAGGTGGAATTTGGGAGAAGCGGAGCAGGCAAAATAGGGTCAGCCCGGCCTGAGGGGCCCTTTCGAGGGCCTCGTGGGAGATGTGCTACTTAAAGAGCCGCTTCGGGTAGCCAGGAATAACCGGCCTCTCGAGCCCGCACAGGCCGGTTCATGTGGCCCCTCAGCTATCTGGCCGAGATACACAGCACTGCTCGTTCCTTCGTGGTTCTTGCCTGCGTCTGCGCACGTACAGAGGCCGCGCTCGAGGACATAGTCGACGTATTTACTGCGGCGTACGAAAGCACGGGCCTCACGCTAAACACCCGTAAGACGAAGGTCCTCCACCGGCCTGACCCCGCCGCACAGCACTGCCCCCCCCAGTCATCAAGATCCACGGCCCGGCCCTGGACAACGTGGACCATTCCCCATACCTCGGGAGCCTCTCATCAACAAGGGCAGATATTGGCGACGAGGTCCAACACCGCCTCCAGTGCGCCAGTGCAGCCTTCGGCCGCCTGAGGAAAAGAGTGTTTGAAGACCAGGCCCTCAAATCTACCACCCAGCTCATGGTCTACAGGACTGTAGTCATACCCGCCCTCCTGTCTGGCTCAGAGACATGGACCATGTACAGTAGACAGCTCAAGTCGCTGGAGAAATACCACCAACGCTGTCTCTGCAAGATCCTACAAATCCCCCGGGAGGACAGACGCACCAACGTTAGCGTCCTCGACCAGGCCAACATCCCCAGCATCGAAGCATTGACCACACTCGACCAGCTCCGCTGGGCAGGGCCACATTGTCCGCATGGCCCCCCCGACACGAGACTCCCAAAGCAAGCGCTCTACTCGGAACTCCTTCACGGAAAACGAGCCAAAGGTGGGCAGAGGAAACGTTACAAGGGACCACCCTCAAAGCCTCCCTGATAAAGTGCAACATCCACACCGACACCTGGGAGTCCCTGTGCCCAAAGACCAGTCCTGCCCTAAGTGGAGGAAGTGCATCCGGGAGGGCGCTGAGCACCTCGTGTCTCGC